>NC_045550.1:5249586-5549586 GCF_009769535.1 Thamnophis elegans
TTGAAGTCCACAAGTCTTAAAGCTGTCAAGTTTGAACACCCCTAGGGGTCTTTTCCTAAAGAGTTAGGGGTGCAAGGGTCTTGTCACTTGACAGCTTTAAGACTTTCACATTTCAATGCCAGAGTTCCTGAGCCAACATGACTGGAGAAGAAATTCTGAGAGTTGAAGTCCACAAGTCTTAAAACTGTCAAGTTTGAACACCTCTGGGTTTTCTTTTCCTAAAGGGTTAGGGGTGCAAGGGTCTTGTCACTTGACAGCTTTAAGACTTGCGTGCTTCAAATGCCAGAGTTTCTGAGCCAACATTTTGGTTGCTAAGCAAGAGCGTTGTTAAGTGAATTTCACCCTTTTTATAAGTTGGCCACGCCCACCCAGTCACATGGCTGGCAAGCCACTCCCACCTGGTCACATGGCCAGCAAGCCACTCCCACAAAGCAGGCCACACCTACAGAAGAGGTTCTAAAAAATTTTGAAACCCACCACTGGGATGTACCATCTCTGTTTTCCTCCCTGAAGACTAGAAAATATGTACATGCTACAAGTTCAGGCAGATTATCTTCATAGAACAGAAGATGAAGAAGCTGGAAACAAAATACTCCTCTTTCTATCAGGAAAGATAAGGAATTATTGCAATGGACACAGAAATGTTAGCAGAACGTTAAGGAATACCACTAAACCACCCATGTATCTCTGGATGAAGAACAGCCACCATAGAGCCTTGGTGGAACAGTGATTAGAATGCAGTATTGCAGACTAATACTGCTAACTGCCAGAAGTTCAATCCTTAAGGTTGACTCAGCCTTCCACCCTTCCAACACGGCTAAAATGAGGTTCCAGATTGTTGGGGCAGAATGCTGACTCTGTAAACAGCTTAAAAGGGTTGTAAAGCACTGCGAAGTGATCAGTGGTGGGTTTCAAAAAATTTTCAAACCTACTCTGTGGGTGTGGCCTCCTTTGTGGAAGTGGCTTGCCACCCATGTGACCGGATGGGAGTGGCTTGCCGCCCATGTGACCGGATATGAAGATGCCGATGACACTTGTCAGAACCACCTTAAATTATCTCTCACACAGCACTGGCATGCATAAGAATAGGATGTAAACTTGTTTTTTAAAAGGCATTTTTGGTTTGCATTAAAAAACTTCAACACACGCAATGTTCTGATTGCACCACAAATGCAGTAGTCATCCTTACCTTTCACAGAGGCACTGAGTTTTATAAATATGAGCATGATAGTGTAGAATAATCATATCCAAGGACCAGTGGTGGGTTTCAAAAAAGTTTGGAACCTCTTCTGTAGGTGTGGCCTGCTTTCCGGGTCCACTGATGGAACCTCTTCTAACCGGTTCGATAGATTTGACGAACCGGTTCTACCGAATAGGTGCGAACTGGTAGGAACCCACCTCTGGAAGATGTATATAAGTAGCTATTGCTACTGCTAGAAAGCACCAAAGACTCAAGGAAGAAGATTTTGCATGGTGTACACAGGAAAGAATGTTGGCCTCTGCGCTGAAGATGAAGATGTCATGTGTGGTAGTGAGACTCTCTACTCAAGAAGACTGAAGCAATGATCTGTATACCTGATAATATGTTAAGAACAGTCCCCTTGATGCCTGGATGTAATGGGAACGTTCAGAAGACAATGATAATTATTCCTTTTTATTGATACACATGGAAATACATCCACATACCAAATGTGGTTATGAAACATTGAATAAAAAAGATACGGGCCAAGCATCTTTTTTTTTTCATTTCTTCTACTAAAGAGTGTGGCTTGCATATTTTAAAAAATAAAGAAATGAAAATTGGCTACACGGATGGTTCCAAAAGAAATAGTTTGGATTCTCTGACAATTGAAATAGTATTGTTGAGTTCCCTTCTCCTCCCTGATAGCATTTACTCAACAATGCTCTGAATCAAGCCAGAAGTCCCTCATTTTTTAAATGACTCCTGGCAAGAGATGAGCTTGATTCAGAGCATTACAGAGTAAATATTATCAGGAAGGAGATGAGAACTCAACAATGCTCCTTCCGCAGGGACTGAGATGGGGAGGGGTAGCAGGATGTGGAAGCATTCAATAAAGAGGATATAATTAAAGGAAGGGACAAGTCAAGTTTGATGAACTAAGGATTTCATGGCCTTTATCCATCTACCCAATGTATGAGGAACAAGCAAGTAAAAGTAAGAGGTCTTATGACTTGGAAGGTATTACTGAACCTGATAGATGGAACTGATGAGCAGAAGGCAAAATTGAGGGGCATAAGTCATTTAAAAGGATTAAGGAAGAAGATATGCATTATATAGTCCAAAATGTAGCTGCACGAGCGATATTGGGTGTACCTATGTACACCCACATTACACCGATCCTCCGCGAGCTGCACTGGCTACCTATTGGTTTCCGGACGCAATTCAAGCTGTTGGTTATTACCTTTAAAGCCCTACATGGCTTAGGGCCAGCGTACCTGCGGGACCGCCTACTGCCACATACCTCCCTACGGCCGGTGAGATCCCACAGGGTGGGCCTCCTTCAGATGCCGTCAGCCAGACAATGCCGGCTGGCGGCTCCCCGGAGGAGAGCCTTCTCTGTGGCTGCTCCGACCCTTTGGAACGAGCTACCCCCAGAAATCCGGACCTTACTCACTCTTATGGCCTTCAGAAAAGCTGTTAAAACCTGGCTCTTCCAGCAGGCCTGGGGCTGTTGACCTCATTGTTGAGGTCCAGCCCTGATCGTAACGAATGTATGCGTGTTGATTTTAACCTGTTTTTATTTTTTTTTAGTTCCATTTTTTATTATTTCCTTTTTTTTTCTATCGTTGTAAGCCGCCCGGAGTCCTCCGGGATTGGGCGGCCTATAAATCGATTAAATAAATAATAATAATAAATAAATTAAATAAATAAATATGAAGACAGAATATTCTTCCATACAGGCAAGTAACTAAAAATGCCAGGTAGCGAATCGAACCAGTCAGCTTGAAACTTTGGAACAGATTTATTAAGTAGTCCGTTTGTGAATATTTAGAAAACAATAAATTGTTTGCTAGGAGCCAGCATATATTTCTCTAGAAAAAGTCACGGCATCTGATCTTTTTTTTTTTTGGTAGAAGTTCCGATTTAATTGAGCCATAAAATACCTTCATCAGCATCCTAGAAAGGAAAAGGGCACACACAACATCTCGCACTACTACAGCAGGAACAGCATTTGCATCATGATGTGTCTGCGCATATTTTGTACTTTGGATGGAATTACAATTTATTGCAGATGCACCTGAGTACTTTTAAACAAAGTATTCAATATCAAAAAAGTTGAAGAAAAATAGAGAAGAAAGAAAAAGATATAAAAAGTGTCTTCAATATCCTTTACAAAAATATGTAATTACAAATATATTGTAGCCTCTGTCTCCTAAACTTACAACATCTTACACCGCTTTCACCGAGCCGAGGTGGCACAGTGGTTAGGGTGCAGTACTGCAGGCCACTTCAGCTGACTGTTAGCTGCAGTTCGGCGGTTCAAATCTCATCGGCTCAAGGTTGACTCAGCCTTCCATCCTTCCGAGGTGGGTAAAATGAGGACCCAGACTGTGGGGGCGATATGGGTTGAGTTTCAGGATGTTGCCCCTGGGGATGTGGACAAGGCCATGAGAGCTGTGAGTGCCTCCACTTGTGTACTGGACCCGTGCCCCTCCTGGATGGTTGTTAACAGCAGGGAGGTGACACGGGGCTGGATCCAGGCGGTTGTTACCGCCGCCCTTCGGGAGGGGGTCTTTCCCTCCGCACTTAAAGCGGCGGTGGTGAGACCCCTCCTGAAGAAACCATCCTTGGATCCAGCCGTTCTTAACAATTATCGTCCAGTCTCCAACCTCTCCTTTGTGGGGAAGGTTGTTGAGAAGGTGGTGGCCTTCCAGCTCCAGCGGTCCTTGGAGGAAGCTAGTTATCTCGACCCATTCCAGTCCGGCTTCAGGCCTGGTTACAGCACAGAAACCGCTTTGGTCGCATTGACCGATGACCTCTGGAGAGCCAGGGATGGAGGCCACGCCTCCATCCTGGTTCTCCTTGACCTCTCAGCGGCTTTCGATACCATCGACCATGGTATCCTTCTGCGACGACTGCGGGAGGTGGGGGTGGGAGGCACTGTTTTGCAGTGGTTCTCCTCTTACCTCTCGGACAGGTCGCAGTCGGTGTTAGTTGGAGGGCAGAGATCGACCCCTAGGCCCCTAACATATGGGGTGCCACAGGGTTCGGTCTTATCCCCCCTACTATTCAACATCTACATGAAACCGCTGGGCGAGATCATTCGGCGGCACGGGATAAGATACCATCAATATGCGGACGATACCCAGTTGTATCTGTCCGCCCCGTGCCAACTCAATGAAGCAGTGGACGTGATGAACCGGGGCCTTGAAGCTGTTAGGGACTGGATGAGGGCTAACAAGCTTGTGCTCAACCCGGATAAGACCGAGTGGCTGTTGTGTTTCCCTCCCACTAATTTGTCAAGTGTTCCATCTCTCAGGCTGGGGGGTCAAACACTACACCCCTCAGACAGGGTTCGCAACTTGGGAGTCCTCCTGGACCCACAGCTGACCTTTGACCACCATTTGTCAGCTGTGACCAGGGGGGCATTTGCCCAGGTCCGCCTGGTGCACCAGTTGCGACCCTACCTGAACCGGGAGGCCCTCACAACAGTCACTCGTGCCCTTGTGACCTCTAGGCTGGAGTACTGCAACGTGCTCTACATGGGGCTGCCCTTGAGGAGCATCCGGCGACTTCAGCTAGTCCAGAATGCGGCCACGCAAGCGATTGTGGGTGCACCCCGGTTCACCCACATAACACCTATCCTCCGCGAGCTGCGCTGGCTACCTGTCGATCTCCAGGTGCGCTTCAAGGTGCTACTTGCCACCCATAAAGCCCTTCATGGTAGTGGATCTGGATACTTGAGAGACCGCCTCCTGCCAATCACCTCCTCGCGACCAATTAGATCACATAGATTAGGCCTCCTCCGAGTCCCATCTGCCAGTCAGTGTCGACTGGCAACCACGCGGAGGAGAGCCTTCTCAGTAGTAGCTCTGACCCTTTGGAACGATCTCCCCGTGGAGATTCGTACCCTCACCACCCTCCAGACCTTCCGCACAGCCCTTAAAATCTGGCTATCCCGTCAGGCCTGGGGCTAAAGATTGTAACCCACCCCCACCCGAATGGTATGAATGTTGTGTTCTTTTTAATTATGTATTGTTCTTATGTGTCATTGTTTGTATCCCCTTCCCCCATGAGTTGTAAGCCGCCCTGAGTCCCCCCAGGGAAAAGGGCGGCCTATAAATAAACTTTCAAATTTCAAATATGCTGACTCTGTAAACCGCTTAGAGAGGGCTGAAAGCCCTATGAAGCGGTATATAAGTCTAACTGCTATTGCTATTGCTATTTCTATTAATGTATCCCATCTCCGCATCAAAACCATAAATCAAAGTCCTCCTTTGCAAAGAGTTCATAAGAGCCTTCCAATAGTCAATAAAAATAGATAATGCCTTTTTTTCTAATCAAAGTCAATTTAATTGTTTTAAATATGTCAACTTCACCAACCATTCCTACATAGTGGGTAACGTTGAATCTTTCTATCTATGCGCATATAATAATTCTGCTGCTGTAATCATATATTGAAATAATCTTCATGGCTTTTATCTAACTATTTATCCATTAATCCTTAAAAGAAAATTTCATGCTTCAGTTGAACATTAATCTTTAAAATCCTCTGTATCCAAGTATGTATTTAAATCCAAAATATTTGGGGGGTTTTAATTCGTCTACTCAGCATGTAAAATAGCCCTTCATGATGTTCACACTTTCAATGTACATTTGAAATGCTTTTATACATTCTAGATAATTTCTCTGGTGTCATGTACCCTTGAAGAGCACCCAGAAGCTTCAACTGGTCCAGAATGCGGCTGCACGGGTTGTTCTGGGGGCACCCAGGTGCTCCCATGTTACACCCCTTTTAGGCGGCCTGCACTGGTTGCCGGTTGTCTTCCGGGTCCGATTCAAGGTACTAATTATGACCTTTAAAGTGCTCCATGGTTTAGGCCCAGGGTACCTGCGAGACCACCTACTGCCACCGGTAGCCTCCCACCGTCCAGTGCGATCCCACAGAGTTGGCCTCCTCAGGGTGCCGTCGGCCAGACGGTGTCGGCTAGCGACCCCCAGGAGGAGAGCCTTCTCTGTGGAAGCGCCTTCCCTCTGGAATGAGCAGCCCCCGGAGCTTCGTATAATCCCCGACCTCTGGTCCTTCCGACGCGCCCTAAAAAGTTGGCTTTTCCAGCAAGCCGGACTGGCCTGAACAAAACAAAATAAATTATTGATCATTGTTAATTTGAATTTGAATTCTTTTTTTAAAAAAATGTCATTGTCAATTTTAATTGGGTTTGGGATATTCTGTTTAATTTTTTTTTAACTTTTGTATTATGTGTTTCTTTTAATGTTGTACGCCGCCCTGAGTCCTTGGGAGAAGGGCGGCATATAAATCGAATAAACCTAAACCTAAAACCTACCAAATAATACATCATTTTATAAAAATTATCTTTCAGGTCACAACACAATGTAAACTTTTTGCTTTTTCTTTGAGCTTTTTTTCTTTTCTTCTTCTTTATATTAGTTTGTGTTTTGTGGCTGCTCTGAAAATAGCGCCCATATATTGTGGCCTGCAGGGATGCTGAAGGGGAGAATGGCTTTTCTCTCCTTACCCAACAATGAGGGAATTTAAATACATTGAATTAAACCATACAATCACCTGCTTTTAATAATCTTATTTTAATAGGAGCCACATCAGTGGAGTTTGGTCAATAGGGACCAGACAACGAATTGCTTCGTGTCATCCAGCCGCTGGCCTGTCACTCTCCTCTAGCTGAGCGGTGTTTATAGGGCTGTTTTGTGATATTAAAATTAGGAGAGGATCCAGTATAGAACCCCTGAGAGCTTTTTTCTGCTGAGTTATAAATGCAATAAGTAAATAAACACAAAACAATTTTGTGTGCCGTGGGATATTGAATGGTTTGTTTGTTTGTTGTGAGGCTTCCGTTGTGTATTTTATTTGTTGTGAAGCCGGTTCCTTTTCATTTTTTTCATAATTTCCCCTTTCCCTAGAGGGAAAATCTACCCTGATTAAGCATTACTATGCTGTTCTGCTTCATTTTGCCCCCTGCCTGCTCATAAAAATTGTGCCTGACTTTTAGCCCTGCTGAAATAAGTCCCCAAATTAAAGGAGAGCAGATATTATGGGAGAGATCTGATTGTTGACCAAGCATCTGATGCCCATTCCTGCACCGTATAATCTTTCCTCTCCTCTGACAATATATCAGGCACTCTGTAAGTGGGTCGTTTTAGTTTGCATTGTGAGTCTGCTTTTATAGGAATGTCAATCTTTCTCTGTCCCCGTGTTTCAGCTCCAATGAAATAGTGAAGTCTCTATGATGATTGCATGAACAATGAACATTCGATTACATGCCACTCCCTGTTATTCATCTTCCTATAAATAAAAGATAGATGTATTTTCTTCAGGCAAATGCTAATTTAAGCCTGCAATAAAATGACAATTCTGTTAAAAGTTTGAGCCCATACACGTCTAATCTACAAAGGAAAGCAATTTAATTTTAGGGTGGGGATGTGGGGTAGACTTAATGGTTCCACCACAAATGTGTGAACGACAAAAGCGCACCTGACTAAACCGCAGTGACAAAACCGCGCCGACAAAACCGCGCCGATGAATGAGCGCTGAAGCGCGCCGACAACAGCGCGCCGACAGAAGCACGCTGTAACCTAACCCTAAACCTAACCCTAAACCTAACCCTAAACCTAATCCTAAACCTAACCCTAAACCTAACCCTAAACCTAACCCTAAACCTTACCTTAACTTAAATCGCGCTTCTGTCGGCGCGCTGTTGTCGACACGCTTTTGACATCGCGGTTTTAGCGCCGCAGTTTTGTCGGCGCGCTTTTGACGTTCACGCTTTTGTCGGGTCACAAGACTTAATATATAGTTGGACAGAAATTAACCTCTGGCAGCATTTGAAATGTTTTAACTATTATGGTCTCTTCTTCAGAAAGAACTATCTTGAAAAAAGAGGAAATGCTGCCATTACCCATTTTGAATTTTAAATTTTTAAATATTTGGGAGTTTCCTTCAAGCTGTTGCTTTCCACTCCACTGCTGACCTTATCACAAATTGCTTTTGACATTACTCTTTTTTTTAACTTAAAAAAAAAAACAGTTTGGTGGCCCATCCATCCCATCCCAAAATATGCATATCTAGTTTCCAATAAGCTTTAGTTAAGAATTCCTCGTGGACCTACATGGCCATTTGGAGACCCAAAATGCTGGATCCTTGATCTGATGTAACATCAGATTTACATCCTTTATGTTTTACATCCTTGTATTAACTTCGAAATACACCATACTCAATGTGGCACAGAAATACAGATGTCCTAAAGACATGACATATAGCAGTCAGGAAAGAAATAGATTTCTGGAAGAAAAGATGATAGATTGATGTATGCACAATGTTCCGTGAATAAGGCAGTCGTCAGTGATGTGCGGTGAGGTTTATGGCTGGTGAGGCAGCAATATTTTTAGTCTTGTGGACTTCAACTCCCAGAATTCCACAGCCAGGCATGCTCAGTTCCGATTTAAAGCGACAGCATTTGTTTTTCTCCTTTGCTAAATAAGTTTCCTTCTTTCTTTTTCTTCTCCCTTCCCCTCCTTCCTCTCTCTCTCCCTCCCCCCTACTGCCTCCTGTAGAGGGCACTTTTTTAGAGGCTTTTCTAAACAGTTAAGCACTAAGCAGAGTCATCCATGGTGACTCTGGCAGCAACTAGCTCAGTCTGACCTCAGCTCTTGCCTTTTTCCTTTTACATTTTTTTTTCTTTTCATGATAGCAATAGCAGTAAACTTATATACCGCTTCATAGGGCTTTCAGCTCTCTCTAAGCAGTTTACAGAGAGTCAGCATATTGCCCCCAACAATCTGGGTCCTCATTTTACCCACCTCGGAAGGATGGAAGGCTGAGTCAACCCTGAGCCGGTGAGATTTGAACCGCTGAACTGCTGATCTAGCAGTAGCCTGCAGTGCTGCATTTAACCACTGCACCACCTCGGCTCTTGATGATGACAGTAGTGAGGCTCTGCCTCCCCTGACTGCACATCCCTGGCAGTCGTCATACTTCCTACATATTCTACGCCTGCAGATTTGTTCCATATTCCAAGTTATTTCGTTCAGAACCCTTTAGGTCTCAGCATCTTAATATATTATTTCATGGTGCAATATTGGTTGATAAATTTACTAAATCTACTAAATCAATTTAGTTTAAAATCATAACCAGAAGGGATTGGCTATTTTGTCTTGAATTAGAAATACAATAGAGAAAGAAAAAATCCAATTGTTTTGGTCTTTATACCATAAATTATCTTTTGTTTGCTCTTGTGTCTTTACAGATTTGTCTTAATCGCCGCTGCCAAAACACCAGTGTATTGGGTGTTCATCAATGTGCAACAAAATGTCACGGGCGTGGGGTAAGTATTACAGATTCAATTTTTTATAGTCAGTCAATCTCCAGCTGAGCAATAAATCATTCATTGGTTACAGCGCTTAAAACGGTGATTTTTGGGGGGTAATATATCTGTCAGGTTTTTTTCAGCCTCTGCTTCCAGAAAGATCAATTTTCAATGCCCTTTCAATGTCCAAGAAAGTAAACGTGGCTTTTATTTGACAAAGCAATATTGCTGGTCACAGTGACCTTATCCTTGCAAAAATTAACATTCAGCAGTTTAAAAACTAGAATGAGTTCACTTATGCTCTTGATAATGTTTCAGGCGTAATCCACTGGGGTGAAGGATTCTTTCAAATGTATGCAACTGTTTGGAACAGAGGCATCTTTAGCCAAGGAGATGTAACAGAACTGAAATATTTTTAAAATGTTGTACAAAAAGAAAAAAGAAGTTAAAACATTTAGTGAGTCAGCCCATCCTTTAGGTCTCCAAGGAAATATTCAGGGGGGGAAATCAATCATGCAACTAAAATATAAATATATTAAAAGCAGCATAACCCAGCATTACTGTAAACAGTGTTTCAGATAATCAAGAAAGACAGAAATTATATATGACAAGCAGGAGCAGATATGATTTCTTTCTGTCTTGGATGGTCAACCTTCTAAACTTCAATGTGGAAGCTTCTCTTCAGGCCAGGGGTGGGTTTCTCGCCCCGTTCCAACCGGTTCGGTTGGAACAGGGCCGGCGGCGTCTTCGTGCACGCGCGCGGTGTACGCATGCGTACTAGCATCTGCGCAACGCTCCAGCTGCTCCTGGACGATCGCGCAGGCGCTGTATGCGTCCTGCGCATGCGTGGAAGCACAGAACCCGTCAAAACTGGGTAAGGACCGCGGGCAGGCAGGCGCGCCCTTCGCCATTCCCGGAAGTTACTTACTTCCGGGTTCGGCGACCAACCGGTTTGCAGGGACCGCCGCGAACCGGTTGAAACCCACCCCTGCTTCAGGCAGTCCTTAAATTTAGCCACATATACTTGAATATTTTGCATGGCATTTGGTTCTAGCATACAGCAGCATTCACAAGTATTTCAGTAAGACACTTAAATATCTATGCACAAACCACAAATGAGAACCCACTGGGCACCTGTTTTTTTTTTTTGTAGCCTCTTCAGGCTTGTGAGACTAGGTACAATTTAAACTTATTTAGTAGATCTTCACTGATCTGAGAAAGCAGTTAAGGCAATGAGCAAATCCTGGGACCCCCTTAAAAGTTATAATCATTAATACATATATAACACTCTAGGGACAAACCATCTCCTTGCAAAATGGGCTGCCTTTTCCATAATCATCTAGCATGCCAACAATCTAGTGACAGTTATTATGGCTGGAATTGCAGCTTCCAAGCTAGAAAGTAAATTGTCTACCTTCCTTCAAGGGGACATTCTAGAATGTTGTTGGGATGCTTATTCAACTTGTATGCCGCCCTATTCCCGAGAGACTCAGGGCGGTAACAAACCAAAGGGAAGGGGAATACAAACAGAACACAAGACAAGCAAGTTAAAAACAAAACAACAGTCACAACAGTTTAAGTGGGGCCGGGAACTCATCAGCCCCAGGCCTGCCGGAACAGCCAGGTCTTAGTGACTTTGCGGAAAGCCGGAAGGGTGGTGAGGGTCCAGATCTCCACGGGGAGATCGTTCCAGAGGGCCGGAGCAGCCACAGAGAAGGCCCTCCCCTGAGGGGTCGACAGTCGACATTGGCTAGCGGATGGTATTCGGAGAAGGCCTAATCTGTGGGATCTAATTGGTCGTAGGAAGGTGATTGGCAGGAGGTGGTCTCTCAAGTACCCAGGTCCAATACCATGTAGGGCTTTAAAAGTAACGACTAGCACCTTGAAGCGTATCCGGAGACCAACAGGCAGCCAGTGCAGCTCGCGGAGGATAGGTGTGACATGGGTGTACCGGGGTACACCTATAATCGCTCGCGCGGCTGCATTCTGGACAAGCTGAAGTCTCCGAATGTCTTCTAGAAGAGAAAATGCTATCAAAATAATTCCTGGACCTACATACATTGTGATCCTACAAATACGTTTTAATTCTGGAGTCTATTATTTTTGTTCCACTTGGAATTACATTTGGAACAATCTATAAAAGGGTGTAGTCTTTGTAACACACAAAGCACGATTGCTGTATCTTACTTACTTTTTTATTTTTATGATAGGCATAAATCTTTGGTAGAGCTTTCCCTGCTCATATTTGTACATGTGTTTGCTTTTGAGGTCTGCAACAATAAAAAAAATTGCCACTGTGAGGCTCATTGGGGTCCTCCCTTTTGTGATAAGGCAGGATTTGGCGGCAGTGTTGACAGTGGGCCAGTTCGACAATCTGGTGAGTAAACAGACAAAAGAAAAGAAGATAAATGGAGGCATTGGCTTTGGACATCAGATTAACTAGGGATCCAGCTTGTATATCTCAGTATCCACTTCTAGCTGCCATTGTAGATATAAATGAATTGAATTATGTGTAGGGTGGTGCCTTGTTTAACTTTAAATGCAAAAGTAGTTACAGCTGTAATTCACTGATTATGCCTCGATCTATTTGTGGTAACAAATGACTGTTCGTTCTCCTCCAGAGACCTTCCCAAATAAAATCTTCCTATTTCATTGTTATGTGCTGGACAGTGGTGGGTTTCAAAAATTGTTTGAACCTACTCTGTGGGTGTGGCCTCCTTTGTGGGAGTGGCTTGCCACCCATGTGACCGGATATGAAATTATGAATTAGTACTTAGGTCGGTCCAAGTAGCTTTTCAGAAACTCTGGCATTGAAGCATGCAAGTCTTAAAGCTGTCAAGTTACAAGACCCTTGCACCCCTAACCCTTTATTAAAAAAACTAGGAGTCTTCAAACCTGACAGCTTTAAGACTTGTGGACTTCAACTCCCAGAATTCCTCCTTCAGTCACGTTGGCTCAGGAACTCTGGCATTGAAGCATGCAAGTCTTAAAGCTGTCAAGTTACAAGATCCTTGCACCCCTAACCCTTTAGCAGTGGTGGGTTTCAAAAAAATTTGGAACCTCTTCTGTAAGTGTGGCCTGCTTTCCAGGTCCACTGGTGGAATCTCTTCTAACCAGTCCGGTAAATTTGACGAACCGGTTCTACCGAAACGGTTCACTGACAAATGCGTGCTTGACGAAACCGCAGCAAGAAAACCGCGAGGTCAAAATCGCACCGCTGAATGTGCCGACAACAACGGGCCGACAAAAGCGCGCCTTCAACAAACAACTAATAACAACCTAATAACCCTAATCCTAACCCTAAACCTAGCCCTAACCCTGAACCTAACCCTTACGTTAACTTATATCGCGCTTTTGTGGGCACGGTTTTGTCAGCGTGTTGTTCTGGGCGCATTTATGATGTCACGGTTTTCTCGCCGCAGTTTTGTCGGCGCGGTTTTGTCGTGCGTGCATTTGTCGGGTCAGGCTTTCCAACTATTCTGTTCTGTTCTGTTCTATTCTATTCTATATCTGCAGAAAAAGAATCTCCAATTAGCAGTGTTAGACAAAAATAGAGAGAATGAAAGGTAAAGAGAGAATGCAGAGGAAAACCTTAACTCTGTGTTTACACACTACTGCTGCTTTGTGAGGAGGTCGTGGGGTGCTGCAGAATCAGCACTATCAGATTTGCACCTCAAACAAATAATTTCACTCTATTTGAATTCTGCAGAGGAAACTTCATAGTCGTTTTTGTTAGCGCTACCCCATACAAAGTTTGGGAATTTCCAACAGGCAAAAGTAATTTTCTCCCATTATATTATATTAATTGTAAATATCAAAGCTTCATTCCTAGAAGGCTCTGAAATTTGTTAATATCGAGTTGTTCTTGCAGAATAATAAAGTTAACTTTTTGCTAAAGGAAATGGCAAACCTCCTTCCATCCGGGTAAAATAGCTAAACATATTTTGCAGAGATGTTCAGGGAGATTAGGAAGCATAGCCAGCCGTGAAGTTGTACAAGTGGCTAGCCAAGCCTCATAATATCATTTGCAGTCCAACCTTAAACTTTATCTAACTGTTTCTTAAGAGCCGAGGTGGCGCAGTGGTTAGGGTGCAGTACTGCAGGCCACTTCAGCGGACTGTTATCTGCAGTTCAGCTGTTCAAATCTCACCAGCTCAAGGTTGACTCAGCCTTCCATCCTTCCGAGGTGGGTGAAATGAGGACCCAGACTGTGGGGGCGATATGCTGACTCTGTAAACCGCTTAGAGAGGGCTGAAAGCCCTATGAAGCGGTATATAAGTCTAACTGCTATTGCTATTGCTATGTCCATTGTGAAAAAGGCAGATGTAACATTAGGTTCCTCATAGGGATCACCTAAACTTCATCTGCATATAGCATGCTTTGCTATCCTAGACAACAGCCCTAATATTAAACTGTCTTGACTTAATAAATCACAAACAGTATTGACTTCAACTTTGATATCCTTAGAGTATTGTTGACATTTTCCACATCATTCTTTTGGTTCTTTAATTAAAGATGGGATGATTGATTAAGCAGGAAACTTAGTAGTAACTAAGTTGAGTCAAATAAGATCCATCAATTCCAGTGGTGGGTTGCAGGCGGTACGCCCCGGTACGGGCGTACCGGAGCCTGCCCGGAGCACCAGATACTGTTCCGGTACGGTGCTCCGGAGGGCCCGCCCGCCCGAGCTCCTTACCTTTCTTTTAAGGCTTCTGCGCTTCCGCGTATGCGCATGGCATGTACAGTGCCTGCACTACGCTCCGCTGAGCAGCTGGAGCGTCACTGAGGCTCATGGAGGTTGTAAGACGGACGCCACCGGGCCTGTTCCAACCATACCAGTTGGAATGGTGATCCAGAACCCACCACTGACCGAATCATATAAGATCACCTCACACAATTGTCATTCAAGAAATAGAATTTAGATGGTATACAGGTGAGTACTAGCACATACAAATGCATTGATTTATTTACTGAATTTTAAATATCTTGTGATCCTCCAAGATAACTTTGCTAAACAGCTACATATTAAATAGACAGCTGCGCCTATGCAGTAGCCAATAATTGCTAAGAAAAATAGACTCCTTCCCAGCCTTCTTAAGGATCATCAATTTTTCCACAAGCTTTTTTGTATGCATGGATTGATAGGAGAACTTTTCAAGTTCCTTTGCCTTTTATTTTTTTGAGAAACTCCCATAAAATATATATATTTCCCCTTTATTCCACCTGCAAATCTTAGACTGCTTTATCTGTGCCTGAAATTGGGTAGGAATTGATTTTCCTCTTGTAAATCATATACAACCAAACCTTTGAAGTCTGTAAAGATATTTCTGTGTTGATTGGATGTAAGAACAGAATCAGAGTTATATTCATGCCTACCATTAAAGTTTGGAAATTATCTCAATTTGGAGGGGGTGGACAGCATTATTCAAATTTAAATGGGATGGCATTCACTGCAAAGTTATGATAGTGAGGTGAGTTTGTGATATCATACACATTTCTGTATCAGTACAGTCGGTGACATAATTATTTTATAGTAAGATGAAGTTGGTTTAATCAAAATGTAAGAAAGAGTTGTTATTCAGGTGAGAATAGCAATAGCAATAGCAGTTAGACTTATATACCGCTTCATTGGGCTTTCAGCCCTCTCTAAGCAGTTTACAGAGTCGGCATATTGCCCCCAACAACAATCCGGGTCCTCATTTTACCCACCTCGGAAGGATGGAAGGCTGAGTCAACCCTGAGCCGGTGAGATTTGAACAGCCGAACTGCAGAACTGCAGTCAGTTGAAGTAGCCTTCAGTGCTGCATTTAACCACTGTGCCACCTTCTTGGAATTATAATAGCAAAAAAAAAAAAAAAAGTCCTGGAGTTGAATAAGAATTTAATCATAGTTCAACATTACTTATATTCAGCAGAATTCCTATTGACTATATAAAGCCAAGTAACAACATTCATGTCTTTGCATTCTGCTTTTTCATTCGAAGCGCCTTTCATCCAACTCTTCATCATAACAAATAAACTTAATAAACTCCATTGATATGATCACATTAATGCTAAACATACTAAAAAGATACATAAAATGATAAATTCAAGAATGAAATATATCCAGTAAAATATAAAATAAAGATACCATGCAAACTAGGTAGAGGCAAGGTGATTGACATATCTAAAGCAATGTGAATATAACTATGATGAAAAAAAGCTTGAGAAAATGAAAGTGTATTCCCCTGTGCCAAAATTAGGTCACGTGATCACCCTTTGCATGCTTCACAGCCAGATTCTGACAAGCGGGGTCAGTGGAAAGGCTGACAGTAAATTTACAAATTGCAACCATGTGATGTGTTGCTTAATTGTCACATCGTGGATAAAGCAATAGAGTTGTCAGTCCCAACTGTAGTAATAAATGAGGATCCTTCCTTCCTTCCTTCCTTCCTTCCTTCCTTCCTTCCTTCCTTCCTTCCTTCCTTCCTTTCACGCACACCCACAAACATGTACACAATCTCTTATCAATATGTATGTAATAGCTATATTGAGTTACATGCACGAAAAATATAAAGAACACAAATTCTAGAAAGGGAGGGCAATTTCTTCTCAAGGAGCGATGTGACTTTAATTTCCCCATATATTTCGCCCAACTTTCCTCAATTTTTCCCAAGTGGGCCTCTTCAGATGTGCCAGATCTCTACTTTCATAATCTTAACCAGAATGATCAATAAGAAATAGTGATCTCTCTTGGGGCAAGACTATCACCTTAGGGAAATCTAATTTATTCATTGCTACATTATTGGAGCCATAGAAGATGGAAGCACAGAATATCTGTAACCATGCATTTTGTCTAATTTCAAAATTAGTCCTTATTAGTTCTCTCTGTCTCTGTCTCTCTCTGTCTCTCTCTGTCTCTCTGTCTCTCTGTCTCACTCTGTCTCTCTGTCTGTCTCTCTGTCTCTCTCTGTCTGTCTCTCTCTCTGTCTCTCTCTCTCTCTGCCTCTTTGTCTCACTCTGTCTCTCTGTCTCTCTCTGTCTCTCTCTGTCTCTGTCTCTCTCTCTCTCTGTTTCTCTCTCTCTGTCTCTCTCTGTCTCTCTGTCTCTCTCTGTCTCTCTGTCTCTGTCTCTCTGTCTCTCTCTCTCTCTGTCTCTCTCTCTGTCTCTCTCTGTCTCTCTGTCTCTGCCTCTCTGTCTCTCTGTCTGTCTGTTTCTCTGTCTGTGTCTCTGTCTCTCTCTCTCTCTGTTTCTCTCTGTGTGTCTCTCTCTGTCTCTCTCTCTGTCTCTCTGTCTCTGCCTCTCTCTGTCTGTCTCTCTCTCTCTCTCTGTTTCTCTCTCTCTGCCTCTCTCTGTCTCTCTGTCTGTTTCTCTGTCTGTGTCTCTGTCTCTCTCTGTCTCTTTGTCTCACTCTGTCTCTCTGTCTCTCTCTGTCTCTCTCTGTCTCTCTGTCTCTCTCTCTCTCAGGGTGTGTGCATGATTGTAGATTAGGAATACTGTTACCCGAAAACCTAAGTATGTGATTTTTTATTTAATCTTCTTTTTAATTAAGGATTGTGGGTTTGTTTGTTTTAGATAACAGAAGCTTAATTGCAATACTTATAACCATCCTCTGCCTTCTGGCGGCCAGTTTACTTGTCTACTTCAAGAGGAAGACCTTGATTAGAGTGCTCTTTATTAATAAGAAGACTACAATAGAGAAACTTAGGTAAGGTATTTAACATTGCTCTTTTTTGAAGCTGCAACCTCAGGGGGAAAAAAAACTACCCATTGTCTATTGCTGGCCAATGTCTTCCAGAATTAGTGTTATCGATATTGAAATGTATTGGATTATAAGTAACTCAGGTATAAAGAAATCAGACCACTTGTCAGAAACAACAACCAGCCATTCCAACAGACCGAAACTCAGACTCAGCAGTATCCAAACAAACAACACTAATTTACATCACATAAACAGTACTTAAAACCAAAGACCATGCCTCAGTAACAATAGCTGGCCAATCAAACAATCCGAAGTCGGACCATGACTCAGAAGTAGCCGAACAAATAACATCCACACTAATTTGCATCACATAAAAAATGTATTTAAAGACCAGTGCTCCGATAGATGAGCACACTTCAAAGCCCACAGATGATGTCTCCTCTAATGGTGATGAAACCTTTACAACCAAAGAGCCAATCTCAGAGCTCAGACCAATAGCCCTATTATTTATAGTCTTTCACTAGTATCATTTATTACAATGAAACATTTTGGTTTATCCAGTCAGAAGTGAGGCTCTGTCTGAATGTGTGAATGTGTAGTTTGTTTTTATTTGCACATGAAATTGAACAAGTGTAAGTGCGTGTCAAAGAGCAAAGGGGGTGCTATTAGTTCAAAACAGAAACAACATATGAGGAGTTATTAGAGGAATTAAAAACACAGAAAATCCACTAAAGCAGAAATGGGTGGCCTGGAGCAACAGTATAAAACTGCATGGGGTGGTCAAAACTCTTAAGACACACTTGATAAAAAGTATTTTTTTTTTAATTTTCCTTCGCTTGTAGCTATTACCTGGAAAGAGAAGAAAGGAAAAAATGTGTCAGAAAGAGAAATAAAAGTTAACCTCACTCACTTTGCATTCTAGCTCCATCAACCAATTGCTTTCACTCTAGTAGCCATTAGCATTTGGCCCAGTGGTGGGTTTCAAAAATTGTTGGAACCTACTCTGTGGGTGTGGCCTCCTTTGTGGGAGTGGCTTGCCACCCATGTGACCGGATGGGAGTGGCTTGCCGCCCATGTGACCGGATATGAAGATGCCGACGACACTTGTCAGAACCACCTTAAATTACCACACACACAGCACTGGCATGCATGAGAATAGGATGTAAACTTGTTTTTGAAAAGGCATCTTTGGTTTGCGTTAAATCAACTTCAACACACGCAATGTTCTGATTGCACCACAAACGCAGTAGTCATCCTTACCTTTCACAGAGGCACTGAGTTTTATAAATAGGAGCATGATAGTGTAGAATAATCATATCCAAGGACCAGTGGTGGGTTTCAAAACATTTTGGAACCTCTTCTGTAGGTGTGGCCTGCTTTCCGGGTCCACTGGTGGAACCTCTTCTAACCGGTTCTGTAGATTTGATGAACCAGTTCTACCGAATAGGTGCGAACTGGTAGGAACCCACCTCTGATTTGGCCCATCAGTGCAGTATCTCTGCAGAATTGTGTCCCTCAAAAGAATAAAATCTGGTTTTGCCAGCAATGAGGCATCGTGTCTCTCATGTTGGATTTCTTTCTTTTTTAAAAATGTCAAGGCATCGTCTGAGGAAAGTAGTCTTAATGAGATTGGAGCTGGTGTGGAGTAGGGAATTAATTTTTTCCTCCCTTGTCCAGGAACATCTCTCTTAAGAAGGAGATATTATTTTATTAATTTGATTGATATCCCACTTTTTTTTTACCAAGGCGATCAACAAGCTACAAAGTTAAAACAAAGCAATAAGCATAGTTAAAGCATATAAATATTAAACCCAGTATTTGTATTTGTCAGGGAATTCATATGCTTATTTTGCTGTAAGTGAGCAGTTGACAATCCATTACTGGATGGGACTAGAGATGGGGGGGGGGGGTTTAATACCTAAAATGGACAAGATATTGAAGGGGTTATTTTCTTCTATTCATTCATCTCAAGTAGTGAAGCTTTCTTGTCTCACCTATTATGAAAGGAATTACCTAAACAAAGTGAAAGGGATATCAGTTGGTATTTCATGAAAAAGAATGCCAAGGTTCAAGACCTCAAGAGCTTGAAAACCTTATATAATACTTGAAATAAAATTGTGTTTAACCTCGTTTGCTTACCTTTTGGTGGATACCATTCTTTATAGCAGATAATTGAATTGTAGTTGTTTTATATAATGTAGGCACATCGCAAAGGTGTGAAATACTGTATCTATCGTGAATATAAATTGCTTGGGGGTTTTCCTGGCTCTAAATCAAGGCCAGAGCACTTTGTGATGTTCTTGTTGTTGTTCCTCATTTTGCTTTGTGGTAAGCAATTAAAAAGTAAAAGGCGTTTGCTTGCTTGAAATATTGGAAGATTGGAAGTAGCCTTTTGTCTCCAGCCCATTGAAGGTCGTTACTTCTTAAACACCAGCTTCATTAGAGGTATCCCTTGGGGGCTATAAAGCAGCATTTCCACAGATTGCCAGAGCTAATTTAACAGACTGGTGGTTCTAAACAACAACAAAAATCAATAATTTTATTCTTGCAAGAGTATTGGATGGATTTTGCCGTCACTGTTACTAATAAAAAATAAAGATACAGGAGCGTTGTATCAAACTATAACCCTGATGTTGTACTTTCCAAGCAGTAGTTATCTTTTAACGAGTGTTTTTGCATTGCAGGTCTGTGAGTCAAACAAGGCCTTCCAGTTCATCTGAATCTAATCGTGTTCATACCGCAACATCCCTCAGTAAGAAACCAGACAAACAGCCACAAAATTCAACCACACCCAGGGTGGGTTTTACATAGTTGAACTTAAATTAAAGTCAAAGATTCCCTTGAGTCAAGCTCAGGTTCAAGAGTCCATATCGACATACGTATCTCTGTCGTTTTCTTATTATCAATAATTTGCCGTTGCCTTCTTCCAACGTTTGCACCTATGGTCTAAGGATATTTAATTAGATATCATTAAAACGATTGCAATGTTTTTCTCAATAGTTATTATTTGCAATATTTATGTATTATAAGCCTTTTCCAACCTGCAGCACAAGCCAGAGAAACACAGCAATTACAAAAATGTCATTTCCCCCAAAGAATTCAGAATGTAACAACCTGCCAATTAAAGAAATATCTTTGGCTAATGCACACTAACCATTGCAAATGTGCAATGGTGGCTCAGTGGTTAAATGCAGCACTGCAGGCTACTTCAGCTGACTGCAGTTCTGCAGTTCGGCTGTTCAAATCTCACCGGCTCAGGGTTGACTCAGCCTTCCATCCTTCCGAGGTGGGTAAAATGAGGACCTGGATTGTTGTTGGGGGCAATATGCTGACTCTGTAAACCGCTTAGAGAGGGCTGAAAGCCCTATGAAGCGGTATATAAGTCTAACTGCTATTATTGCTATTGCTATATAACCTTACAGTACAGACAAGTGCAAATATGTCCAGAATTTCTATTAAAAAAAGGGAATTAACCTTGAAACTGAAAATCCTAATGAGTGCAAGGTGGGATAAACAAATCCTTCTAGTTAAACTAACATTCTAATTAAATAAAATAAATTATACAACCATTTAAGGGGGCAAACGAAAGAAAAACCTGCCCAGAGAATATAAGTCAAGAGGATTGTAGTGGAATATTAATAAATCAAGAGGTTTTTAGGAGGAGGTTCCTCTTGGTATTAGGAAGTTGGTACCATTGATGGCAAACTGACAAAATGCCTATTGCAATTTAACGTAATTACATAAAGGGCAAGATTTGCCTTGCTACATAGTGATGGGCATTTGATCACTTGTTCCTCTTCTATTTCCTTTCCTCTCGCCCTTTGGAAACGCCTTATGAACCAGAAAACTTTAGCTGTGAGCATTTATTGTTTAAAACAGATTTTGGCTATTCTCAGGAGCCAATAAAAACCCCTCCTAGACAATGAAGTCTGAGAAAAACACTTAGGGGTCCAGAATAGCCCGAATGTCATTGTTCTGGTTTGCCTAAGATGTCAGAAAAACCCGCCAAGAGACGATTGCAATATTCTGTGCATGAAACAACTAAGGTATGTACCAATAGAACCTCTCTCAAATAAAGAAAGCCACAGGTGGCGCAGTGGGTAGGGTGCAGTACTGCAGGCCACTTCAGCTGACTGTTATCTGCAGTTCAGCAGTTCAAATCTCACCGGCTCAAGGTTGACTCACCCTTCCATCTTTCTGAGGTGGGTGAAATGAGGACCCAGACTGTGGGGGTGATATGCTGACTCTGTAAACCGCTTAGAGAGGGCTGAAAGCCCTATGAAACGGTATATAAGTCTAACTGCTATTGCTATTGCTATAAAACAGAAATTTGGTTAATGACTGAAATAAAACCAACACAGCCAGATTGGAAAATGCATACTGGTTCCCATCTTTAGACGAAGATTTTAAGAGCTGAGACAAATAAATGCACTGCTTTCTGGATTGCAGCCAATTCTGTTAGACAAAAATAATTCTTTTTAAACATCCAAGGATGAGTGTTTGAGTAAGCTGTTAATTGGTTGTTAGTTGACTTCAGGAAAAATAAAGAGGGCATATTAAAAAGGAAGAGCCGTTTAAACCAGCCCTGAAAGCAGTGACATTTAACCATTAATTTGTATTTCTGAGGAGAAGCATATTGGCAGAATTCAGCCAAAATGATTTTAACATTTATTTCAGTGGGGAAGATGATTTTCTTCATACCATTTAATTTTTCCTTGGGTTCTTCTCATCTGCTTTTTCTTTAATTGCAATAAACTGAATTTTGAAATGCTTAGTTTTAGTTGTGCCATACGCAGTGTACTTAAATTGCAATTGATTTGCATATTGTTTTTATGGTCTACAGAGAAACAACATACAACAATTGCTCCAGTATCAGAAAAGAGATATTGGCTACTTTGGGAAGGCCCAGGATGTATCGAAATGGAGCCCACCAGAGAGGATCCAGCCACATCTTTCTGAGCTTTCCAGCCAACAGTCTGTGTTTGGAAAGGGGCTGCCCACAAAGCCCCCTCTGAAATTTGACCTGGTAGGTTGCGTCCTGTCCCCCCCCCTCCATTTCTACAGAACCTGCAAATTCCAGAGGCCCAGAGTAAATTGAGATTTCTTGCTGTTGAATGGAGAATAAATAGCCCATTCTAGTTCTTTTATTTCTATCTGTCTGCTGCAGTCAAGAAAACCCTGAACAGTTTCAATCTTGATCTCTTTGGGCATTTCTTCACTGGTTGATTTCATTCTGAATGGATACACTAAGCAGAATTGATTCTAGCTCATCTAATCATTCCCAGTCACCCTCCACATGCAGTGGTGGGTTTCAAAAATTGTTCGAACCTACTCTGTGGGTGTGGCCTCCTTTGTGGGAGTGGCTTGCCACCCATGTGACCGGATGGGAGTGGCTTGCTGCCCATGTGACCGGATATGAAGATGCCGATGACACTTGTCAGAACCACCTTAAATTACCTCACACACAGCACTGGCATGCATAAGAATATGATGTAAACTTGTTTTTTAAAAGGCATCTTTGGTTTGCGTTAAAACAACTTTAACACACGCAATGTTCCGATTGCACCACAAACGCAGTAGTCATCCTTACCTTTCACAGAGGCACTGAGTTTTATAAATAGGAGCATGATAGTGTAGAATAATCATATCCAAGGACCAGTGGTGGGTTTCAAAAAATGTTGGAACCTCTTCTGTAGGTGTGGCCTGCTTTCCGGGTCCACTGGTGGAACCTCTTCTAACCGGTTCGGTAGATTTGATGAACCGGTTCTACCGAATAGGTACGAATTGGTAGGAACCCACCTCTGTCCACATGTCTTCCTCCACTGCCATTGTTACAATATTTGTGACATGCTGTCAAGTAGCTGTTTAAATTCTAGAATTTAAATGTCTAGAATTAAACAATGCCAGGACTGTCTTCCATCTTGGCTTCTTCGTGTGAACTGCGGTCTCTCAGTGGTTAGATTGCAGTACTGCAAGCTACTTCTGCTGACTGCCAGCTGCCTGCAATTTGGCAGTTCAAATCTCACCAGGCTCAAGGTTGACTCAGTCTTCCATCCTTCCGAGGTCAGTAAAATGAGGATCCAGATTGTTGGGGGCAATATCAGTGGTGGGTTTCAAAAATCGTTCGAACCTACTCTGTGGGTGTGGCCTCCTTTGTGGGAGTGGCTTGGTGCCCATGTGACCGAATGGGAGTGGCTTGCCGCCCATGTGACTGGATATGAAGATGCCGACGACACTTGTCAGAACCACCTTAAATTATCTCACACACAGCACTGGCCTGCATAAGAATAGGATGTAAACTTGTTTTTTAAAAGGCATCTTTGGTTTGCATTAAAACAACTTCAACACACGCAATGTTCTGATTGCACCACAAACGCAGTAGCCATCCTTACTTTTCACAGAGGCACTGAGTTTTATAAATAGAAGCATGATAGTGTAGAATAATCATATCCAAGGACCAGTGGTGGGTTTCAAAAATTTTTGGAACCTCTTCTGTAGGTGTGGCCTGCTTTCCGGGTCCACTGGTGGAACCTCTTCTAACCGGTTCGGTAGATTTGACGAACCGGTTCTACCGAATAGGTGCGAACTGGTAGGAACCCACCTCTGGGCAATATGCTGACTCTGTAAACCGCTTAGAGAGGGCTGTAAAGCACTGTAAAATGGTATATAAATCTAAGCGCTATTGCTATTTCTATTCTCGCTCCAAGAAAAATCACTGGGCTTGTACGTGTCATTGTTAGATCTTGCAATGGGATTAATGTGGAGGTATTGGTGCCAAAGTTGTAAAACGGGAGGATCATTGTTGAAGAGAAGCGGAAGTAGAGAAGTGATTCAAAGCAGAAAAACTGCGTTAGAGGGAATGTGGGTGCACTTTTTGGCACATCACTGGAAAAAAAGCTTCACCTTCTTCTGCGTTTGCACCAGCTGCATGATCACAGAAAACATGTTTGAACTAAAGAGGCATTAAAGAAGCAGTGACAAGCTACATTGATACTGTCACACTCTATTGATGCTTTCATAATTGAAACATAAAGAAACCGAAGCTTCTTTAAGGGAGTGCTGAAAGATGCAGTTAGCGTGCCAACAATCCTCTCCAAGGCACATTGCCGCTTTGGGTCAGAAGAACTGGATGTCACTCGTCTCTAAATAATGGATGGTTTATTTGAGTAGTTTTAGCAGAGATCCACAGATGAGATATTGCGTTCAGCCTATGCTCTCAGCTGATTCATCCTGGAAACCAGGGGGGTAGAGGCACCACGGTTCGCCCATATAACACCAATCCTCCGTGAGCTGCGCTGGCTACCTGTTGATCGTCGGGTGCACTTCAAGGTCTTACTTACCACCTATAAAGCGCTCCATGGTAGTGGATCTGACTATTTGAGAGACCGCCTCCTGCCAATTACCTCCCTGCGTCCCATCAGATCGCACAGAGTAGGCCTCCTCCGAATTCCATCCGCCAGTCAGTGCCGACTGGCGACTACGCGGAGGAGAGCCTTCTCAGTTGCAGCTCCGACATTATGGAACAACCTCCCCGTGGAGATCCGTACCCTCACCACAGTCCAGGCCTTCCGCACAGCCCTCAAGACCTGGCTATCCCGTCAGGCCTGGGGATAGGATTACTCTCACCCCGCCCGAATGTTGAGTGAATGTTGTGTTTTTATGGATAATTTTCTTTTATTCACGATTCTTTTTCTTTTTAAGTCTTGTCTTGCACTCCCTTCCCCTCATTGTTGTAAGCCGCCCTGAGTCCCCTCAGGGAAAAGGGCGGCATATAAATCCTCAATAAAATCCTAAAAAAATCCTAAATCTGCAACATTCTACAGTCATCACAATGACACAAGCAGTGTCATATTGCATTGTAAGCTCTGCCCCTTTTATACACATGAGACATCATAGTACTGTTGAAAGAAATGTCCTTCTGGGTTCGGCTCCAAGTGGGGAAAATGATACTGGAGACATGGAGGCTGCTTGGAAAGATGGTTTATTGGTGGACAGGACCACGTGGCTTGAACCCTGAACAGAAACGGTGATCACATGCTTCAATGTTGGTGGAGAAGAAGAGAAGGGCTGAGGGAGGGGCTTGCTAGGCTTTTTATAACCTGTTTAGTCCCACCTCTCTGTTTCCTGTTCCTGTGTAAGAAATGTAGTCTGATTGGTTGTCAGACTCCCATGGGGGCCATGCAGGGGCAACTCTCTAGGCTGTGATGAGTTCTCAAATGCCTTGTGGTCAGTTGAGTAAAGTTCCAACATTATCATGCCTTTACTCCCATCCCCCCCCGGGGCTGCAGTGGAGAAGTCTTTATTATGTAAAGTGGGCTAGCCTGGCCCATTAACAGTGGGGATGGGCAGGAAGCTACAGGCAACTATTCTTTTAAAACATGTTTCTTTCTCCTCACATCCAGAGAAATATTCTGCCTTTTCAATATTTCCTAGGATATTTCATTTTTCTGGGAGAGGGCTGGGTGATAACTTCCCACAGTACATACACAATGGCAAATGGGGATTGACACAATATTCTCTTTGTCTCTCTGCAGACACTTCTGCACCATGAGCCACTAATATGCTTTTTAACTGAATTGGATTGATATTGTGGAAAATATACATGTGAAAACACATATTATGAATGTGTTAAAACACTCATTTCTGACAAGAAACAATAGCATCACAAGGCTTGACTCCAACGGATGAAATGTCCATTTTGGAAGGAATCTGAAAATGAGCTGTCATATGTAGTTCGCCCTGTCCAGAATTACGTATCTTAGGACATTGTCCAGTGTCCTAAGGTTTTGCCGGCTATATATTATGGTTCCACCACAATTCCGCGAAGCCCTTATCCACGGAGACATAAGCGTGAGTGCTAATCCGCGCCGTCCAAATCGCTAAAGCAAATGCAACCTTACCGCGCTGACAAAAGGGCGGAGGGCAAATCCGCGCCTTCCGAAGCACTCAGCCTAACCTAACCCTAAACCTAACCCTAAACCTAACCCTAAACCTAACCCTAAACCTAACCCTAAACCTAACCCTAAACCTAACCCTAAACCTAACCCCTAACCTAACCTTAATTTAAATTGGCTTTCTGCCGCCGCGCTGTTTTAAAACGCCCTTCTGTCGCCGCGCTGTTGTCGCGGCAGTGATGACGCGCAGTGATGACGTCGCAGCTTTAGCGACGTGGTTTTATCACCGCTATTTTGACGAGCGCGGAATTGTCGTGCCACGATATATTATTTGGTTCTCAGATTGCAACTTTTTTAATTTGTTCAATTTGATTTGATCAGAGCTATACTTTCCTGAGCCAACCATCCTTCCATCTGTTTTTTCCTTGGTGTTATTATTGCTCTTTTACTAGGATGGTAGCCTAACCACTTCGCATGTTCTGATCGCAGCTCCGTTGATTTGTTGAAAGCATTCGAGGGTACAGCCAGCCTCAAAACCCCAGCATAATTTTTGAGAGTTACAATAACATTTGAAACATTCAACCAATCCCACAGATTGACCACAATTGCATTTCATAAAAAACGATTAAAAGCAGAGTATGTTCCGTAACCTTGCTGGTTTTGTTTCACCTAAATGCTAGCTTGAAGAAATCTATAAAGTTTGATATTTCATTTGTAACATTTTGATAATTCTGAAGTTGCCACTGTTTAAACTTTTATCTCTTTATTTGGAGATTTTACAGCTGGGGAAAAAAATGGCATCGATTCAGCCAGCTTTCACATTCCTTCAAAAATCAGTACACAGTAGAGTAACTTTTTGATGGAATCTGTTTAGTCAGACCACACAAACCTAGATATTTTTTTTTGTAAAGAAGCATGAATTGAATAGTACATTATTCCATCTCCTGCTGTTTACAAACCTCCTGAATGTGGTGGTGTTAATTATGATACCACCTCATTATCTTTTGCAAGCACTGGGCTGGAACTATATGATGCAGCTGGCAGTTTTTGTTTTTTTCCAGCAATTGCCACAGTCTCTCTACTGAAATTACTTTGATCTTGTTTTTGTTCATTCGCTTCCCTAGTATTGTCTGAGCCAGACTATTAAAAAAAATGCAATTTCGCTTAGAGGGAAACTAGAGAATGGATGGTTTCTTGCAGAGGATTTTCCCTCTTCATAATTTATCTTTAGCATTATTTGCCTGATTTGTATTTCTATCCATATTAAGGCAGTATGAAGTGTTTATGTGGGTAGATAAACCCACATAGGGAGGCACTTCGAATGGTCACTCATGCCCTCGTCACCTCCAAGCTCGATTACTGTAATGCGCTTTACATGGGGCTGCCCTTGAAAAGTGTTTGGAGACTACAGTTCGTGGTATGACAAAACTGCGAAGCACTTATCTACGGAGACATATGCGCGTCGCTAAAGCCGCGACATCATCACCGCGCGTCATCCCCGCCGCAACAACAGCGCGGCAACAGAAGGGCGCTTTAAAACGGCGCCGCAGCAGAAAGCCGATTTCAATTAAGGTAAGGGTTAGGATTAGGTTTAGGGGTTTGTTTTAGGGTTATGTTTAGGGTTAGGTTTAGGGTTATGTTTAGGGTTAGGTTTAGGGTTAGGTATAGGGTACTGAGTGCTTGGGAATGCGTGGATTTGCTCGCCGCGATTATGTCATCGCGGTAGGGTCGCGTTTTTCCTTAGCGCTTCGAACGGCTTGAATTAGTCTTCGCGCTTATGTCTCCGCGGATAAGGGCTTCACGGATTTGTGGTGGAACCCTACAGTTAGTCCAGAACGCAGCCGCGCGAGCGATTATGGGTGTACCTAGATACACCCATATTACACCTATCCTCCACAAGCTGCACTGGCTACCGATCGGTCTCCGCACACACTTCAAGGTGCTGGTCATCAACTTTAAAGCCCTACATGGCCTAGGACCTGGATATCTGGGAGACCGTCTCCTGCTACATACCTCCCAACGGCCAATAAGAACTCACAGACTGGGCCTTCTCTGGGTGCCGTCGACCGGACAATGCCGGCTGGCGGCCTCTTGGGGGAGAGCCTTCTCTGTAGCTGCTCCGGCCCTGTGGAATGACCTACCCGTAGAGATCCGGACCCTTCCCACTCTCTCGGCCTTCCGAAAAGCCACTAAAACCTGGCTATTCCGGCAGGCCTGGGGCTGTTGACTCTATGAATGAGGTCCAGCCCCACCTAGACTGAATGTATGGTGCGTTCTTTTAAATTGTTTCTTTTTAAATTGTTCTTTATTTTAACTCCTATATTAACTTTTTCTGTAAGCCGCCCGGAGTCCTACGGGATTGGGTGGCATATAAATCTATTAAAAGTTAAAGTTAAAGTTACATATTGAATTGAATTGAATTTATTATATTTCTATGCCGCCCTTTTCCCAGAAGGGACTCAGGGCGGCTCACAACCCAAGTCAGGGGGGATAGGGGATATAAATAGGGAAAAAAGACATAGACAAACAATACCACAATTTTAAAAACAACTCAACAGACACACCATTCGAGCGGGGACAGGAACTCATCAGCCCCAGGCCTGTCGGAAGAGCCAGGTTTTAAGGGCTTTGCGGAAAGCCTGGAGGGTGGTGAGGGTCCGAATCTCCACAGGGAGCTCGTTCCAGAGGGCCGGAGCAGCCACAGAGAAGGCCCCCCTCCGGGTGGTCGCCAGTCAGCATTGGCCAGTGGAGGCCTAATCTGTGGGATCTAAGTGGTCTATTGGAGGTAATTGGCAGCAGGCGGTCTCTCAAGTACCCAGGTCCAATACCATGAAGGGCTTTATAAGTGACGACTAGCGCCTTGAAGCGTATCCGAAGACCAATAGGCAGCCAGTGCAGCTCGCGGAGGATAGGTGTAACGTGGGTGTACTGAGGTGCACCCACATTCTGGACAAGCTGAAGTCTCCGAATGCTCTTCAAGGGCTGCCCCATGTAGAGCACATTGCAGTAGTATGAGCTAACCTTTGCTTTTTGAGTCAACTAGTCAGGACTAGCTCCTGCTATGGATGGGCTTAATGTCCTTGATGATTACAGCAGTTTGACCTAACCACCAGCTGTCCCTGAAACTTGGTAATAAGCAAGCAAACAAACAAAACTGTCGGTCAGTTAATTATGTGATTATGTTACTTCACTGATTTGCAAGTTCTGTTTTTTTACCCATACAGTACAAGCACACTGTTAGTTGTTATCTTGGCCTACAACTTTGTATTATTCCAAATCATTTCTTCCATCTTAAGCCTACTTTTGACTGGATCGAGCAAAAACTCAGCTTTAGAATTAAGAATAAGTTGCCATAGATATGTGCTAGCATGATGTACAATTTACTCTGGAGTCCCCCCCCCTTAATAATGTAATGCGGTCTGATCCTGGAGCCTTACCTACATCTGTTTACTGAAGACACAGAAGAACATCACCAAAAGGCAGTTGATCAGGTCCTTGTCTTAAAAATAAGCCTAAATTAGATTACTGTAATTTGCTCTGCTTGGAGATGTACATGAAGACCACCCAGAACAGAGGTGGGTTCCTACCAGTTCGCACCTATTCGGTAGAACCGGTTCGTCAAATCTACTGAACCGGTTAGAAGAGGTTCCACCAGTGGACCCGGAAAGCAGGCCACGCCTACAGAAGAGGTTCCAAAAAATTTTGAAACCCACCACTGGTCCTTGGATATGATTATTCTACACTATCATGCTCCTATTTATAAAACTCAGTGCCTCTGTGAAAGGTAAGGATGACTACTGCGTTTGTGGTGCAATCAGAACATTGTGTGTGTTGAAGTTGTTTTAACGCAAACCAAAGATGCCTTTTAAAGAACAAGTTTACATCATATTCTTATGCATGCCAGTGCTGTGTGTGAGGTAATTTAAGGTGATTCTGACAAGTGTCGTCGGCATCTTCATATCCGGTCACATGGGCGGCAAGCCACTCCCACAAAGGAGGCCACACCCACAGAGTAGGTTTGAACAATTTTTGAAACCCATCACTGACCCAGAAGCTTGAGCTGGCCTGGTGCACAGAGGCATGCTTGCTTAATGATGAGCCATAACACAGCCATATCGTATCTCTATTGTAGGTGTTGCATTACAAAGTGTAGACCTTTGCATTTAATTCAAAGTGCCAGTCACTATAAGAGTATATATGGTTCGGGGTCTGGGAGTATTTTAGGGACCACTTTCCTGATTAGTTTCTATTTGTCTTACGTAGACAATTAGAGAGAGGTAAGTGTCCCCCGATAAGAGGAGGTACAGGATGAGGGAGCGTGATGGCATCTCCCAAACTTTGGAATAGCTTCCTTCTGAAACACCATCCATAGTTTTCCAGATGCATGTGAAGGATCTCTTCTACAGAGAGTTTGGAAATTTATGTAAACTATGACACAATTTTGAGCAACTTTAACTTTTAACTTTTACTTCCTATTGTAATTAACTTTACTCTAATTTTGCATTCTGTTTTCACTATGTAAATTCTGTAAGCGCCTAGAATCTGGATGGTTTCAGTCAAATAAAGTTCATAAACACAAGCAAATACCGGACAAAGACTATAGTGTAGAATTTTTAATAGTAGGACTTTCCCCATTTATCTAATTTAGCTATTGCCCGTTTCACTCTCAGATAATATCCTATCTGTCTGCCCCATCTCTGATATACAGCATAATTATAGATGTTAGTTGATTAAAGAATAAAGCTAATTTACTTCTTACTTTATTGGATTTATAAGACCTTCTTTTATTTTGTAAAACTGAACTTGCACACATAATGTTCCTTTCTCCTATTTTCCTTACAATAAAAAAAAAGTGAAGTGAGTAAGAGCGAAAGGCCAGTGAGTCACCTAGTAGGTTTCCATGCCTAAGGGAGAATAAGTTTGTTTGATAAATTATAAATAAATAAATGGTAAAAGGCTGTTATAATTTCATCCTCTGCAAGAAAATTGCTGAAGGTATTGAATAACATTGTTGTGCCTCACAAGCAAGCATATCTGTAGATAAGAGTCCAATTTTTAGCAATAGCAATAGCAGTAGACTTATATACCGCTTCATAGGCCTTTCAGGCCTCTCTAAGCGGTTTACAGAGAGTCAGCATATTGCCCCCAACAATCTGGGTCCTCATTTTACCCACCTCGGAAGGATGGAAGGCTGAGTCAACCCTGAGCCGGTGAGATTTGAACCGCTGACCTGCTGATCTAGCAGTAGCCTGCAGTGCTGCATTTAACCACTGCGCCACCTTGGCTCTTTGCAGTTGTATTCGGAGATTGTTTTTTGCCATTTTCAGAAACTGTGTGCTTACTAAAAATGAACAAATTACAGTGAAGTAAAAAAAAAAATATTGGAGCCACCATTTCTTTCATGACAAAACACACAGTATATATTTAAAGTGTCTGTTGTGCTCTAGAAGCTATAAAAAAGACAACCATGATTTATAATATAATAAAAATTTTACTAATATTTCTTCTCCATGTATCTGTCAGAAGACATGGCATCGAAGCTGATATTTTTTTTCTGTTATAAAAGCCAGCCATTTTAAAAGTCCATTACAGATACAATTTTAATAGCAGCCTTTTCTGTTAAAGGACATACAGGTGAAACTCGAAAAATTAGAATATCGTGCAAAAGTTCGTTTATTTCAGTAATGCAACTTAAAAGGTGAAATTAATATATGAGATAGACTCATTGCATGCAAAGCAAGATAGTTCAAGCCGTGATTTGTCATAATTGTGATGATTATGGCTTATAGCTCATGAAAACCACAAATCCACAATCTCAGAAAATTAGAATATTGTGAAAAGGTGCAATATTCTAGGCTCAAAGTGTCCCACTCTAATCAGCTAATTAAGCCATAACACCTGCAAAGGGTTCCTGAGCCTTTAAATGGTCTCTCAGTCTGGTTCAGTAGGAATCACAATCATGGGGAAGACTGCTGACCTGACAGTTGTGCAGAAAACCATCATTGACACCTTCCATAAGGAGGGAAAGCCTCAAAAGGTAATTGCAAGAGAAGTTGGATGTTCCCAAAGTGCTGTATCAAAGCACATTAATAGAAAGTTATGTGGAAGGGAAAAGTGTGGAAGAAAAAGATGCACAAGCAGCAGGGATGACCGCAGCCTGGAGAGGATTGTCAGGAAAAGGCCATTCAAAAGTGTTGGGGACTTTCACAAGGAGTGGACTGAGGCTGGAGTCTGTGCATCAAGAGCCACCACACACAGATGGATCCTGGACATGGGCTTCAAATGTCGTATTCCTCTTGTCAAGCCGCTCCTGAACAACAAATGTCAGAAGCGTCTTACCTGGGCTAAAAAAAAAAACAGACCTGGTCAATGTTGCTCAGTGGTCCAAAGTCCTCTTTTCTGATGAGAGCAACTTTTGCATCTCATTCAGAAACCAAGGACCCAGAGTATGGAGGAAGAACGGAGAGGCACACACTGCAAGATGCTTGAATTCCAGTGTGAAGTTTCTACAGTCTGTGTTGATTTGGGGAGCCATGTCACCTGCTGGTGTTGGTCCATTGTGCTTCATTAAGTCCAGGGTCAATGCAGCCATCTACCAAGAGATTTTGGAGCACTTCATGCTTCCTTCTGCAGACGAGCTTTATGGGGATGCTGACTTCATTTTCCAGCAGGACTTGACACCTGCCCACACTGCCAAAAGCACCAAAACCTGGTTCAATGACTGTGGGATTACTGTGCTTGATTGGCCAGCAAACTCGCCTGACCTGAACCCCATAGAGAATCTATGGGGCATTGCCAAGAGAAAGATGAGAGACATGGAACTGAACAATGCAGAAGAGCTGAAGGCCGCTATTGAAGCATCCTTGTCTTCCATAATACCTCAGTAGTGCCACAGGTTGATAGCTTCCATGCCACGCCACATTGAGGCAGTAATTGCTGCAAAAGGGGCCCAAACCAAGTACTGAGTACATACGCATGCTTATACTTTTCAGAGGTCCAATATTGATCTATGTACAATCCTTGTTTTATTGATTGCATGTAATATTCTAATTTTCTGAGATGGTGGATTTGGGATTTTCATGAGCTGTAAACCATAATCATCACAATTATGACAAATCACGGCTTGAACTATCTTGCTTTGCATGTAATGAGTCTTATCTCATATATTAGTTTCACCTTTTAAGTTGCATTACTGAAATAAATGAACTTTTGCACGATATTCTAATTTTTCTAGTTTCACCTGTACATTTTTCGAGTTTCACCTGTTTATTGCAGAGTGTAACTATTAAGAAAACACTTCAATTAACCCAGCGCTACCTATTCAAGTTTCCTATGGCAAGAACGGCTGGATATAAATCAAAATAACAAAAACAGCAATGTGTTCGATATTTTTATTCATTCTTGAATCTAGATGTATCACCAAGTTTATAATTTATAAAGCCAGGCTTCTATTTAACTTTACATTTTATCTGAAGTTATGCCTTAGCTCTGGCACCTGCTAATTGTTCTATATTGATAAAATGCTTATTGGTTCTTGCATCCTTTTGGGGAATATGAGAATTGATAAGAATTTGGGTTTTATTTTCAAGACAGTTAATAGGAAAGGGGCCATGGTATAACTGACAGGATAACGTTTAGCAGGCTGCCTGGCAGAAAAGTGATATTAAATTGCTATAATTTGGAAATGTCCCAATGACAGATGTACACAATGATCTTCTTGTGTTTCCGCTCTTGGCGCATTTATCAGGTGCCTTGTCATGTTCTCTTTTTGAAATAAAGAACAGATTTATGTAGGTAAAGCATTTTAAAAGATTTGATAGCTTTGAATGCTAAAAAAAAAAAGAGGCATGCATTTTTGCCAAAGAGATTTGCCAGCTCTTTCATAGCTCCCCTGAATACTTTCCAAGAAGTCCTTCCTGACGGTATTTTTTCTTAATGTGTTTTTTTTTATTATTTACTAGAAATAGAAATCATGGAAATTCATATAATGCAAATGTTTGTTTCAACTAAAGCATGTTATGAGGGATGGGCAGGATGAAGAATAATAGAAACATTAAAATCTAAATCAAAAGGAGCTTCAGTTTTTTGGCTGAACTATCACAAACTATAACTACAAAATTTTGAAGAATTGTTTAGCAACATTCTTTATAATACCCTTCATAATAAACAATGTTTTTGGTGCTTTATCATTGACTGCATTGTACATGGATAAAATCTATTAAAAGAAATGTTTGTGTAAATCAATGAATTGCAACAATATTGTGATTTTGTTCCCACGTTGCAGGAATCTTGCAAACCAAGTCCTCCTCAGAAGCCTTTGCCTGCTAATCCTCAGAACAAAGCTGTACAGTTTAAACCTAGTTCTAGGACAACGTTTGAGCTTCCAAAACCTATGCCTCAAATTGCTCCTGTCAGGTTAGTTTGGTTATCTCTTATTCTGTTTCACACTGAACTCTTAATGGAAGCCATCCAAGTAAGATTTTATGAGCACTTTGATGCACAAAGCGGTTTAATTTTGCAATAAACACGTCACGTGAAAAATCAACTTCAGTATAAACCGATCCATCGCAGACTGGGACTATGCAGTATTAAAAAACTTCCTTTTCTCTGCCCTGAATCTTGACTATTTAATTTAGCAGGTTTTAATACTGTGAAAAAAAACTATTTCTTGTCTCATTCCCCAAATCATAATTTTAACACTTTTAACGTAAGTATAATCTTTATTGTCATTGTACTTAAATACAACGAAATTGGTTCATGTAGGCTAAAGAGATAAAACTGTCTCAACTCTTCATTGGTCTAGAGATGTATGTATGTATGTATGTATGCATGCATATGCATGTGTATATATATATATATATGTGTGTGTGTGTGTGTGTGTTGTATTTGTGCTGATAAATAAATAAAGGGGGACTAGTATAGATCTATTTCAAGCTATTTAGCTCTCATCAGCTAGCCATACCCCTACTGGGATTCGAACCTGGGCTGTATTACATATTAGGCAGATGTTTTAACCACTAAGCCACAAGGTTCTCCTCCTTTATCAGCTGAGCCAGGGAAATAGGTATGTATTTAGTGTCACAACCCCTGGTATGCCTAAATATGGGAGGAAGCCTACTGTTTCCTTTCTCTATCGGCTCGTCACAAGAGACCATCCAGACAGAAACCCAATAATATATATGTGTGTGTGTGTATTATAAGTCATGTAAATTTCAAAAGTAAAATATAATTGAAAGACATTAGAAATGAAAGACATCACACCCAAAATTCTATCAAAGAGATCTTTTAAGCAATTTCTATAATAGGTGGGGAGGAAACCAATCTAAGTGCAATTATTCCAAAGGGTCGCCAACAAACAATATCTCCTGCTCTGTAGCTGCCACCCTCACCTCCCCACAGTGCGAAAACTGCAAGCTGCTTCTCCCAGATCATTTTGGTCAGGCTGATTCTAGCTGAAGATTATGAAGATAATCTGCTCCCGAGCTCAAGACCCTATAGGTTAAAAGCAAGAGTTTAAATTGCATTCAAAAGCTGATTGGTAATCAGTGCAAGAACTGTAGTACAGTGCAATGTGGTCCTGCCAGATATTCTGGGCCATTTTAAAGTAACCCCAACTAGGACCTATGAAGGTAATCCAAATAAGGCCATGAGCTGCTGTTGCAGCAGTCTCTTGTTCTGGCTTCAGCTGCGCACATGCACACACACACATACACACACATCTGCAGCCTCCTGAAATTACATTTGACGTTACAGATGGTTGGGCTTCAAAAAAAGTGGTCCAATATATCTACGTGACCTGAAACTATTGCACGCCTATCCCTATAAGTAGCAACTGTTTGATTTATTTAATAAGTAAATGTCTTAGTAATTCCCAATTTTCACGTATTTATTTTGTCCTTTTTCTCCCTTAACAGGCCTGCACCCAAACCTCCACTTCACGTGCCTAGGCCCTGCAATGCTGCCTATATGAAATGAAATGGTGGGGAGGGATGAACACCATCTTTATTCTGAAAAAATAGAAGTTTGCACTATTTTTCAGCTGGAAATTAATATTTTTATATCAACCCAATTGAATGTTTAATGTTCTGCATCCCATTGTTTTAAGAACTCTGAGCTACTGCCTTTGGTGCTATAGTGTGTGAAGGTGGTTTGCGTCCTCGCTCAGGTACTAATAAATTATTAATTTATACTGATATTTATTACAGTGCAGAGCACTGTAGTAAATATTATTTCATCATAATCAAGTTTTCCTAGGATGGAAGCCATTTTTATGATGTTTAAGCAGTTTTGAACCACCCTTCATTTTAAATTTCACAGCAGGCTATATACCACCTCTCAAGTGTTCGTTGTTCCTTTTAGATCTATTCTATGCAGGATGCTGACTAGGACTGAAATAAAATTGCTGAGCTCAAGGGACCAATGGAAGTTCAAATACAGTTATATCTTTTGTTGTTTGCCAAAATCTGGAGGCAAAATTTAATTTGGGGGGGTACAATTTACTGGAAGATGAAGTAAACAACTGCCAATGCTGTTCCTATTGATATTCCATTAGAAAGATGGAAAAATACTATTTACAAAAATCAAGAGATACTGTGAGATTTTTCTCATAATTTGAAAGCTTATAGTAAGCAAAGGCAACCAAAAATTCACTGTGATTACGCATGTATCAAATGGACATCCAATCTACCTCTAGTGAACTGTGCATATGCAACATAACCATTTTTGGAGCAAATAATACAAAATGTGATTTGTGCAAAACTCATCTCCATCATCATGGTACATATCCACGTTAAATATACACTGAATTATCTCTTGAGGCTTAAATACCTATCCCAAAAATCAGCAGTTTTATCCAGTACCCAGAATCCATTTTCAAGTGTAACAGAGTCTCAGGATTATTTCTTATTAAGTATTTATTTCAGTTCTATATTAGTCACCTGTTCCAGAATTACAATGGGTTAGAGAAATCTTCAGATAAATTGTACTAACACAAGTAATTTCTTCTTTGTAATACACAAAAATAGTTAGCCATAACTGTATATCCTAACTCACTGTACTGTAATGTTAAACGCCTGTTTTCCAAGAGTGTATAGATTTTCAAATAGCTTTTACAGTACTGTAATATTGAAGACCATTTTAATTAGAAATGGTGTGAAATTTCTATCGTAATGCCTTTTTCAAACTTTTCAATCTTCTCAGTGTATCTGTATGTGTACGAGTATACATATATAAACATCTGCATGCACACAATGCCCGTGAGGTTCACACTTTGATGATTGGTTTCCATCAATACAGCACAAGGTGCTTGTCCTTTTCTTACTCTGTGGTGCAACAGACCACATAGCCACAAAACGTAGAGACAGCTTTATAGTTCCATAACACCCAGTTCAGATGCGTACTTACCATTTATACGATGTTTTCATGTGCAGAATAACAAGTAACTCAGCACGGGAGAGAAGTTTCACTTTTTAAAAATGTATTACTGTAGCAGTCATATTTCAAAAACATGTTTCTTACAAATAGCTGTGCGCAGTAACAAAAATGTATTGTTTCATACTAAAAGGGGGGGGGGGGAATCAACCCAGTAAAATGTTTTGTGAAAACCCATTAAAGTTGGTTTGAGTACAGTGTTTAGCATTTACAAAGACTAGATTCCTATAGAGGTACTGTTTTGAGTTAAGCTACCATATTTAGATTGAAAAGCAGCAGACGGCTAGATGGCAACAAAGAGACAGTCAACTCGTTGTTGTTGCAGTAACACAATGGTAATAGACACGTGACTCTGCCGTGACATCACTTTTAACTCTTCACCTCCATATGTCCACTGATTTTATAAAAATAATGTAATCAGTTTTTATATCAGGCTGTTGCCTGCCAAGAAATTTAAAGAATTCAACACTTAGATTTCTGAGAGAGAAGTCAGTCATTTCCAATTTGCCTGCCTAAAAATTATTGAATTTCCCATGCCTCTCTATATAAATGTGAGCTCTTTTATCTGCCGTCTCTTTACAGTCAAAAAGTCTGTACCATTTATTTTCTCCCCTGCTAACTAGCCAAACAGCAATTCAAGGCTTATTTCATTAGCAGCATGAATTACTGACCTACCATCTAAAGGATAACAGCAGCTGGGAAGCCTAAGATAAATGTATTTGTCCTTGGTTTAGCAAGTTTATAAAAAATAACTGCATTTTTTATTGACAGAGCTACATTTATTTTTTTCCTTTCTCTTAAAAATACTTAACCAATTGAATTCCTATATTTTACGTCTTTCCTCTTATTATAAATTGACCAATAATATCATCTGTTAATACATAAAACTGCTTCCAGTTCTCAGATCTTTGGGTCATTCCAGTTGTATATGCAATATACTATTTACCAAAGTCACTAATCTTTGCTTCCTAGTAGAGAGAACGAGCACCAAATGATTTTCATTTCTTTTTTGGTGCATAATTTAACTTTTCCAATTATTATGCTCTGTATCTAGGCAACAAGAGCAGTAAAGCCTATGAAGAAACCAGGTAAAAATATCCATATCTCAAAATAAAGCAAAATGGGATTATCTAGAAAACAATTTGCTTTATAAACCTTGCATATGTTACAATGTAATAATTGATATTTTAATTTATAAGGCATTTGGAAAATATTAATGTCATATTTATGCTAAGTAGGAAGAGTTATTGATGACTGTAGAATTGTTTTTTAAAATAAGATTTGGCAAGTGCTATTAGGATTCTTTGTATCTTCTGCCTCTTAAATCGTTATAGGTTTTCTGAGAGTTGACCCTCCGTTCTCCATGAAAATTAATTGCATTTGACTATCACTCAAAATAAATTTGTAATTGCTTATTAAAAAGATATTTATTCATCCAGCAAGAATCCCAGGAAGAGACTGCCTATAAAAAATAGTAGAAGCAAAACTATTTAAGAGATATAACCTTCAGTTAGAAGACACTATGAGTTTGAGTTTTATTTCATTTGTATGCCGCCCTTTTCCCTGAGGGGACTCAGGGCGGCTCACAGCTCAAAAAGGGAAGGGGGGATACAAACAGTTTAACAAGACATAGTTAAAAAGCACAACAATCATACCATTCAGGATAGGGGCAACGAATCTTTAGCCCCAGGCCTGTCGGAACAGCCAGGTTTTAAGGGCTTTGCGGAAGGCCTGGAGGGTGGTGAGGGTACGAATCTCCACGGGGAGTTCGTTCCAGAGGGTCGGAGCAGCCACAGAGAAGGCTCTCCTCCGGGTAGTCACCAGTCGACACTGGCCGGCAGATGGAATTCGGAGGAGGCCTAGTCTGTGGGATCTAATTGGTCTAGTGGAGGTAATTGGCAGTAGGCGGTCTCTCAAGTACCCAGGTCCAATACCATGAAGGGCCTATGCATTCTTAGTGCCCCAATCTAACAGGTGTTGTAGACCTGTGGTTATGTACTGGATGAGAAATAATTCTGTATTGGTTAACAGTTAATATTAGGCCTCACTTGTGCAATGTGCATAACTTACGTTAGGCAGGGGTCAAATGCATATCACAACCAAAAACAGCAGATGATCCAGTCAATTGGATCTTATCTAGCATTTATATGTGAAAAGAAACACAGTTCTATGCGTCTGTTACTAAGTACATTATTCTTTGTCACAAAAGGACGTGTCAATAAAAGTATTAGTAAACTTAAGAGCATCTTTTTCATAATTACAACAAAGCATATCAATCATTTTAACTTTACAGCTAGAGTTGTAACATTGCTATTCCATGAAACCAGGTCTTCCTTCTTCATTTCTCAATAGGGTATTTGTAGACATCATCTTGACCAAAGTAGGTGCCTAACCCAATCTGTGATGTTTTCAATGGATGGCAGCAGAGCCATCCATCATGGCTTTGTTGAGCCGAGGTGGCGCAGTGGTTAGGGTGCAGTACTGCAGGCCACTTCAGCTGACTGTTATCTGCAGCTCAGCGGTTCTAATCTCACCGGCTCAAGGTTGACTCAGCCTTCCATCCTTCCGAGGTGGGTGAAATGAGGACCCAGACTGTGGAGGCGATATGCTGACTCTGTAAACCGCTTAGAGAGGGCTGAAAGCCCTATGAAGCGGTATATAAGTCTAGCTGCTATTGCTATTGCTGGTCAGCGTTGGGGCATCTTAGGATATGTAGGATATTAAGCCTTATCTTGTTTTTTCGTCTTCCAAACAGTTGGGAACTACTCCAGCTTGAGAGCAAACTTCACGCCATTGGAAGCTGTGCTTTGGGGCGAAATGGGTGGGTGGTGGTTTGGACACGATACTCTCCATACTTGGGAGGTTATGGCTTTAGAAAGAGGCTGTTCTCCAGCACTCATGTTTTCAAAAGATTATTTGGTATGGTCCCGCTGGACTTGTGACATCTAGGAATGATAAATGTGGTAGGATTGATTCCAACATTGTTGTAGCCAATTACGGCCGCTTCACTCTGACTGGAGCAGAGCCAGTTAGAATCCCTGCCTGCACCCTCTATCTGTCTCTCAAATTCTTAAATCAATTCACCTAGTCCGATACAACAGTCAAAGATTGACTGACCAGGTCAGCAGGAAAGTAGACTCTAAGCAGCATTTGGAGAAAGCATGAGCACTGCTGATTTTTTTACGCCTCTGTCGTTACCTCCTTAGTGCAAACATTTTCCTAAGACTGCATAGCTATCGTGTGAGCCCCAGAAAAGCCGGAACATCTTTAAGGTGTTGGCAGGTAGAAGCACCCTCAAACTCTACCTCAGGAGTGTCAAACTCGTGTTGTCACATTGTCATCATGTGACATATTGCAACTTTTCCCCCTTTGCTAAACCGGGGGTGAGCGGGGCCAGCACGTGACACACGTCAGCCTGCACATCGTGAGTTTGACACCCCTGGACTACCTGAACCACATTTTCTACTTTAAATACAATGATTTTATATCCCCATTAATAATTGAGAACTGGTAGGATAATGCTCTTGACTGGTACATAACAAATGCTTATGAACTACTTTTGGAACTACAATTAATGTAAAAAGAAAAAGAAGACTAGACACAGAATGTGTCCAGTTCTGGATACCACAGTTCCAAAAAAAGGATAACAGCAAATTGGAATGAGTTTAAAAGACAAAGATGTTGGAAACTTTGGAAATAAGCTCAATATACAAGTTAAAAGATCTGACGAGAGATAACGGCCAGTCTTCAGACATCTAAAAGGAGGGGTTTATTTTCTACTCCTCCAAAGCATTGGACTGGAACCTGCAAGCGTAAACTTAGAAGGAAGCAGAATTAATAACTTTCAGGTATCTTCAAAGTTAAATCTAAACAGATAATCAATCTGTGATTGTATATTAATTGCATTGAACCTGTTGACTTCCTAGTAAATGAACTATCAGTAAATTAAAAATATTTTTGAAATTAAAGGTAATGCAACAAGAAAAGACAGAGGAGATTTGAAAGCACATGCAGCAATTTTAGGAGTTGCACCTATCCCCAAATAAAGATTTTTATGCTGAATATTTATTGTTCAGACATGTTTGACAAGAAGAAATGGATTGCATGAGATGCAACATGAGTTGCCGTTAGGACTTGTCCTCTGGAACAAAAGATCCTAACACAATTTGTTCTTTACTAGAGGAATAGCAACTGGTGTATAATTTGAAATGTTGATATCATGATCCTTGAAACATTTTTGCATTAAATGAAATTAATTATTCCATTTAATGTGTGTAGGGTTATTTTAACAAAATCATTCTATACACTATAAATGTATATTAGAATTCAATGCATTCATTTTTATGAAATACATGTCTACAATGGTTACAATTATATCTGCTTTATTTGATATACAACATTAAATTACAGTTTGTCTTCTTTCTGTCCAGACTTTATACAGATTATTACAGTATGTCAATAAGTTTCAATATTAGGATACTATATATTCTTTTAAGTATTTTATATCAAATAAATTGTAAATACACATTTAGTTATCTCTTATTTTTTATTTTATTAAATGGTTTTTCAAATTGAGATTTATTGAGGGAATAAATGTTTATTTACTCTGCAGTTCAAATAGTGCATACTTTACAAATCAACATATTTAACTAAGAATAAAGATTTTTACATTTAAGAATTCAATCGTATATAGACTTATTGAGGAATAAATCTCCTTAAAGTCAGTAATTTTTAATGCATTTTGCAGTTATTTAATAAGTATGGCTTCAGAATATTAGGGAAAAAATAGTTAGGCAGCTAAATTTGATCAATTTCTTCTTTGGCAGAGAAGACATCACACTGAGCATTTCTTCTATTGTTCACTTGATAAATAAGACAATATTTGTTGTGTTAAAATTCTATGCAATTCAGAGTGCATAGAGGTTCTAGATCTTCAGAATAAAACATTTAAATCTTCTTGAAAATTATGTTTTATATACTAAACAAATTCTCGGTGCTGATTGCTGTTTTCACATCAAAGATTGAAAGGAAGCTTAGAAATCAACTACTATCCTTTTATCATTCTGAAAAAATATATGAAAATCATCACATCATTTCAATTGCAGGAAGATGAGAAACAATACATTTCTGCTAACAGGTAAGACACTAAGTTAACTTTTATTCAATATGAGGGTCTTAATGGCACAGTTGGGAGTAAAATTAAAATGTAATTACAGCGTTATCAGCCTGAAGCAAGACAAATGTTTATTAAGCTACTGATATTGTTTATGCTATTCATATATTATAATTTATATTGAATATAAATTTGTTGCTGCTGTTAAGATCTTGACTGAGAGAATAATAAATTTCTCAGTCATAGCAATCTTTGCTACTGTGATTGAAATAATGATTAAAGTCATCAGGACAAATGGATTTATCAGACATATTTATTTCTCTGAAGCAGAAAACAGGATTACATAGCAGGAGAAAAATCCATCCCTGGATTTCCTCTGCTGCTTATTGGCTATATCCTGTAGCTATCTACATCTACAGGGATGTTTTGACCTCAGAAAGCCTTAGAAGGATCTCAACTTTTCTCAGCTCTGTACATGAAAATAATTCAGAACAGCTACTGTAGATAGCCACTCTAAATTTATTTCCTCTTATTGCTTTGCAATCAAACTGGAATCCAACATCAACTAAAAAGCCTCAGGCTTCCTATCCCTCCTGCGCAGAGTTGTTGTTAACTTGTTTTATAACACCACCACCACCATATGGGGCTGCTGTTTCTAAAAATCTCCATATGGTGGATGTCATTTATAATGCTGCAGAGAATATTCAAAAGGATGTGAAACAAAGTGTATTAATAAGGGTGAGAGCACTCTTCTTGGAAGGATAGAAGTAGTAATGTCTCTGGGAAGGCTGGACTCAGCTGTTGGAGACTTATCCAGACAATTCACAGACAACAATTTGGCCGACTGTCCCTGAAGCAAAACTCATGTAGAGAAGAACCCCCCCCCCCAAAAAAAAACCTTCAAGCAGCCTAACTGAGCCTACTAGAAGTCAGTTCTGTTTCAGAGTTTTGAAGAGAAGATCAAAACAGCAGAGGTTAACAAAGAGAAATCTAGAGGCAAGACACCTGCTTGATTACTTGGACTTCTAAGTTTGAATCTGTTTTGATTTTTCTCTCCCTAAATCAGTGTTTCTCAACCTTGGCAACTTGAAGATGTCCGGACTTCAACTCCCAGAATTTCCCAGCCAGCGAATGCTGGCTGGGAAATTCTGGGAGTTGAAGTCCAGACATCTTCAAGTTGCCAAGGTTGAGAAACACTGGTCTAGTGTTTGCTTTATGTTACTCATTAATCAGCTCTACACCTTTGTGTCTACAAAAGTCTCTGCCAAAGTGAAACTTGTTCAGGTATCATAATTCAAAATCATAACAATATTTTTAAAAACAGCCACACTGATTCTATTGCATCACACATGGTTTACATTGTAATTGTTAACCTTGACCTGCCCAGAGAAGCTACAGTAGATCTTTACAAGATTAGAAAAGGTTTGGGTTTTAAACTATTTCCTATTTATGTGCTTAATGTTCTATAATCTGATCTATCTTGCATCACTGATCCTTCTATGACAAGATACTTGGAAGGATTCTTTCAGGTTGCTTATTTTAAAGAACAATTGAGGTAAACCCATATCCAATTACCATGGCATAATCTGAATTTAATGAATGGTGTGCTTATGATGTAACATGGAAATTTGGCTCAAATTCTGGGATAAAAGAAGAAGAGCTTTCAAACTGTTTCCAATGTTGGCATCTTTTAAGAATAAATACTAAATGCTAAAGTACAAGATATTCAGTTGAATGAAGTTTGGCTGTAATAGGAATGTTAATTTGTTTTAGCAAATGCAGTTTGAGGCAACAAATTGAATTGGGAGACAAATGAGAATGGGCCAATTATTTTTTCCAACTGTTTCATTTCCATTTTATATCTTCCTGTATTTATCTCTATCCCTTTGTAGAGGCACAAAGGCAACAAGGGGAGGATGTTTTACTGCAAAAATGTTATGAAAAACTTAGACGTAATTATGCTCTTCTAGTTAGAAAGAGCAATCCTGAAGATTAGTATAAAGAGTTATACATTAGAGGTCCAAAGTCTTTTCTGGAACCTCTCAGCAGAAAACTTTTTTTTTCCTAACAGGTATTTTTTTAGCTAGCTCTAGAGGTTATAAAATTCTCCTTTCCCCTGTCTGGAATATGGCACAGCCTCTCCTAGTATACTGATAGTTGGTCCATTTACCTATCTCTATTTTCTTTCTTTGACATCAGATCCAAAATTGGACAATTGAGGTTTTAAACAAATTTTTATGAGCTACAGTATATATGGCAGTTTCAAGTTTGAATCTCCTCCATGCTTGGTCTTCCTTCTCCCTGCCCCAGATAATGAAATTTGTCTTATTCTATAGTCATAGAGTGATCTCTCTAAGCCCATAAGTCTGTAACTTAAACTGCATTGCATTTCATAAAGCAAAACAAAATATAGGTAGAAAATATGCCTACATTTTATGAGTAGGTTTTAGACTCAAATGTCTGTGAAAAAAACCGATAGTATTTCTTCCATTGGCTTTAGGATATAGGAAGAAAAATGGCTATGAATCCATTCCTACTGAGTTCATTCGATCAAAATAATTATTGAATCCAAATGGAAATCCCAGTAGATTTCTAATGGCTTGGGGAATGTCAGGCTTTAACAGAAATATTAGAAATGTAGCTGGTTACATTGGCTCTCACCTTTAAACAGGAATATAGTATTTGGAGAACACTCTACATATAGATACAAATTCAGTTTGGCCATGTAAGAACAAATTATTTTTTTTCAATCAAAAAACATTGATTTTTTTATTAACAATTTACAATTGCAAATTGTATTTTACAATACAATTCCAAACATCTAACCAGAATTTCCATTTAAGTTCAATGAAATATATTCAGCGAGGTCTGAACAGTCTAATGCCCTAAAAGAGCATCCCAATGAATGTTCACAAAGAAATAAATCCCACTATTATATAGTCAATAGTATACTCTCAGTCTTAAATGTCTGTTAGGATTGCATGCTTTATTATGGGGACTGTGATTTGTGCTTCAAGTGCCTCTCTATATAAGGCCAAGTTACAACTACTAAACTCCTGCATGATGTAAAGCTGCACTAGCCTTAACTACTCAGAATTATACGAGCAGTCGTTAGGATTATGTTCAAGATCCTGACCATGAGCTATTTCCTACTCTGTCAATTGCTATTCTCAATGTGTTCCATTGCAGAAAACCTGTTACGCTAAAACCTTGCACTGCAAATCTCTGGCATTGGTTGCTTTGATAAACTGGTTGTTACAGTTTGCCATTGGCTGCTTGATTCTTGAAAAAAAAACAGAGGATCCAGGTAACTGGGGGAGGGGGGCAGCGGGAATAAGCATATGATAGGAGCAGAGTGATTTAATTTTTTTTTTTTTTTTGCTATGTCCTAGATATATATCTTCAATAGCATCTACTTTCCGAGCAGAAAATGTTTTCATTGACATTAAATAGGATCATGGTTGATAAGAGAGTTAAAAGTGCCCAGATTCCATAGTTCCTATCCAGCTAGTGAAAAATTCAAGCGGGACATATCATGTGACAAACTCCACATTGAGCTGTGATAATTGTAACTAGCATTTGAGTTTTAAAATCAATCTCCAAAGGATAAAAGAACATAGTATTACTATAAAAAACATCATTAAAGAAAGACCATTTTAAAATTCAGATAAATGTAAAATGCCAGAGAAAATCCTCAAGAAGGAAACATTTTAATCAAACTGTCCAAGAATGATTTTTAAAAACCTTACAGGAAAAAGGAAAACAAGCAAAAGTCAATCTTCATAGTCTCACCTTCCTGGGAAAAACAAAGATTAAGATGCACTTTCTTCAAATAACAGGGAAGGGGTAGATCCAAGATCAACAGCTGTATTGCTTAATTGATTTTTCTTTTCTTCTATTATTGAAACCACACTCTTAAAAAAAGGAAAAAAATAGCAAGTTAATCACCAGAGGATAAAGAATGTTTAAAAAACTAGAAATGATTAATTCAAGAAAGATAGATTCCTACCTGTCTGTTCAAGCCTTTGGCCATGTCCAGAGCATCCTTACCAAACTGAAAAATAACAACATCAAACAAATGACACATTCAACTTACTCTTTATATACTATGTAGGTAGGTATTGTATGCAGAGAGAAAGAAATATAATACCTCATTTTTAATATCAGGATCTGCTCCCTTCTCTAATAATAATGCAACCAAATCTTCATGATTATTTAAAGCTGCCACCTATAAGGCAAGGAAAGAAAGAAAGATAAGTCGTTTAATATTACATGTTTTTCAGTAACTGGAGAACTTACTGGGGGTTTTTTTGCACAAGACAAAATACATACTAAATGCCACTTGCATATAAACACTCTCTGAATCTCATATGCTGTTTGTCTTTTGCAATGAAAATATGCAAAGGTGGTAATGTGTTGAAAATAAATATGTTCATTGAATAAGATCTTACATGAGGGATTCCTTCAATTTCTTACGTAGCAAATTTGTGATCTGAAAAGTACTCAAAGAATCTACTGACAAACTCTGTATTGTTATCTTTCAATCAGAATAGAGCTGAAAGGGACCCACTGTTCAAGCAGGAGACCATATACCATTTCAGATAGGTGACTGTTCTGACCCCCTCCTCCATTCAGTAACAAAAGCCGAGACAAGCGTAAAATGGAATGTCCTTTAATTAGCAAGTCCAGACTCTCGGTGGCTGAAAGTCAAATAAACAAACCGATAAGGACCTTGGCAGCAAGTCCGACAAACCTTGGCAGCAATGCAAACAAACTCTGGCAGCAATCCAGCCTGCCAAGTTCGTTTCTCTTTAGTCCCAAACGTTGACTTCTGCAAGAAGGGCGTGGCACAAGCAGTCTCTTTTATAGTCTGGAGAGGAGCCTAATGACCATCAGCTGAGAGTAATTACTTCCTGTAATTACGTAGTTGTTCTTGACTCAGGGTAGCCCTTCGACGGCGTGCATCCCGGAACAACTCACAGTTGGTTTCTGGATCACTCTCTCTTGTCTCCTCCCCACTGATCCAAGGCTCAGGCACCACCTGGTGGCTAACCAGTCTCTCTGCACCCTGCTCAGAGTCGGAACCCTGTCCAGGGTCCTCCACATCCTCCAAGGCCGACTCATAGGGCCCCTCGCGGTCGAAGTCTGGTGGCAGCTCCAACGGCTCCTGCCGGGCCACAACAGGTGACTGTCAATCTTTTCTTAAAAGTGACAACGTACCTATAACTTCTGAAGGCAACTTCTGTTCCACTGGTTAATTGTCCTCACTGTTAGGAACTTTCTCCTTAATTCCAGATTGTTTCTCTCCTAGATTAGTTTCCATCCACTGTTTCTTGTCTTGTTTTTGGTGCTTTGGGAAATACGTTGACCACCTCTTCTTTGTGGCAGCCCCTCAAATATTGGAATACTGCTATCATGTCACCCCTTAATCCTTCTTTTCTCTAGACAGGCCATATCCAATTCTTGCAACTGTTCTTCATATGTATTTGTCTCCAGGCCTTTAATCATTTTAGTTGCTCTTCTTTGCACTTTTTCCCAAGTCTCAGTATCTTTTTTTCTAATGTGGTGACCAAAACTGGATGCAGTATTCCAGTATGGTCTTAGTAAGGCTTTATAAAGAAGTACTAAATGTTGCTGAAATACTTACCTATGCAGGTATGTACCTAATGTCACTAGAAATTGAGACCATTACATTGGACTTGACTTTTTGGTGAGGCTTTATTTAACTTTTTGGTGAGGCTTTATTTATTTATAGCCAATTTCCAAATGGATTTTTTTCTTCATAAACTTCTCATCAATTGCCATTTCTTTTTTGTTGTTTATATTCCAAAATTGTTTCTCTGCATAAAGTTTCCCTCACAGAAAAGATTCAAAAGAAATAGAATTCTCCAGAGAACAAATACACAACTCTCTTTCTCTTCAGTGAAAATCAGTGTTTGCATTTTGTCAATAAATGCTGTTATATAAGGACAACTGAGATAATAAAGGCATTACCTAATATTAAAATGTTATTCTAGAAAAATCAACAAGATTTCTTCCTTTTCTGCCTTGGGCATAAGCACAGTATCATATTCTCGACTGCTGCTTGTTCTATTGCCTTTCAATTTTGTGTTTCTGCCAAAGACAGATAGAAAGGCAAGAATGGCCAATTTCCTGCATAAAAAACAGGCCAGCAGCAGAATGAGACAGCTTGTCACAGCGAATTTACTACGGCCAACTCGCCATGAAACAACTTAACAATTCTACTTAATTATTTAAAATAAAAAAATATTTTAATTTTTACCACTCACATTTCATTCTGTTCCCCCTTTTTTACTTTCTTTAGTGATTCTATTCCATCACTTCTTTGATATGAATAACTCTTGTCCTGCAGTGAATTGTCTTGTGGCAAGTTGGGTGCGGCAAATTATCATAGTCGGCCAGCAGACCCGATAGCATGAAAGTCTTCAGATTTTATTGTGGCAAATTTGGTCACTCAATAAAAAAACTGAACAGAAATCATTAATGTGTTTTCTTGTTGAATATGAGTATTTCCAAATACACTGATTCCATTTACATGTTCTCTTTGTAGTATACGTTTAAAACATATGTACCTATGTTCCTAAAAATGCAATTTGCAAGATCATTATAACTCATCTATTCTCCAGCAACTGAGAATATATAAGTATATTGAATTCCACAGCTTTCTAAAAATTCTGTCGATAGTTTTATAGAGGTAGTAAAATAAGCCTCTATAGGAGGGAACTAGATATAAATTAGCAATCAGAATTTGGCAGTATTATAGTGTATAGGCTTCCTCTTCCCCACATCATTAAAGTACCATCCCAAACACCTATTTTTAAGTGCAGAAAAATACTTGCTCACTATGTTGATTGGGGTAAAAACATGATAGAGTGCCTTTTGATCTTTATAACATCTACAAATGCAGTGGCTCAGAAAGATGAATTTTCAATAAGGAATAAGAAGCTTCATCCCATTAAAGAAATATCTGAACCTACTCAGACTATTCTATTTCATGCAATAAACCAGAAAAACTGATTTTGATATAAAATGCCTTGGTAGGAGAAATCTAAGAGGAAATGAAGTCATGTTTTGAAAATGCCTTGAGCTTGGTAATGGTAAGAAATAATGTTCTGATTCAGGCATAGATTATGTTCCTACAGACAAATAGAAATAATACATGATATCTGGCAGGCTTTCCACCCATGTTTATACAAATATAGACTGAACAACTACCATCCAAATTTCCCCAGATATTTGGGTCAGAAGGTTAAGTTTGTTCTGCTCCTGTTGAAGGTTTTGTTTTGTTCTGATGAGTGAGGATCCTTGCTTTTTCCTAGCAAGGAAAAGGATATTGTCTTTGTGCTTTTAATCATCCAGAATCATCTATGTGAGATGTGCCACCACATAATTCAATAAATAAAATAAATGTTTTTACTTTCACTTTAAAATAAATCTACTGCTTCTTGTATATAATCAAATGGTATGTAAGTATAGAATGATGCAATAGTCATAATAAACAACAAATTTCAAGTGAACATAAATCGACAAATATGCACAAATCAATGCTCATAGTTTAATTCATTGGAAATGTTAAAGATATACAATACTTTCTTTGAAAGTTTTATACCTATCACTGATGACTACTGATACTTAGAACTAATTAGTAATGATACCACACATAGCCACAAACAGTCATGCTGGCTGCCTAATTAAGTATGCAAATTGATATGCTTTAGTTTATTATCTTATTTATGGGACACTCAAACGATCCCATATATTTTAAGATAAATAATAATCCCTCTCCTATTATGAAAAATAAGTTGTAACTGAAAACTACATTTTTCACAGCAGCAAAGGATAACAACATGAAAAAATATAATGTTCAAGCATTTTTCCTGAGCTTGATTAAAATTTGTCCATTGGGTTGCCAGTAAGTCAATGTTTCTTTCCCAAACACAAGTTGATGAACTTAGGAGTTCTGAAACTCTATGAAAGCATATGTAGGGTCATAATCGTATGTGTTATGCAATGATATAATTGTAACAGCTTCTGATGGAAACACGTGCCATAATGTTTCATGATGGACATGTCATAATTTACATCTACCCACACACAAGCACCCACGCTCTACATGGGGCAGCCTTTGAAGAGTATTCGGAGACTTCAACTTGTCCAGAATGCAGCCGCGTGAGCGATTGTGGGTGCACCCCGGTACACCCACGTTACACCTATCCTCCGCGAGCTGCACTGGCTACCGATCGGTCTCCAGATACGCTTCAAAGTGCTAGTCGTAACTTATAAAGCCCTTCATGGTATTGGACCTGGGTACTTGAGAGACCGCCTGCTGCCAATTACCTCCCAAAGACCCGTTAGATCTCACAGGGTCGGCCTCCTCCGGGTTCCGTCCACCAGCCAATGCCATCTGGCTACTACCCGGGGGAGGGCCTTCTCTGTAGCAGCTCCGGCCCTTTGGAATGAACTCCCCGCGGAGATCTGGACCCTCACCTCTCTCCAGGCCTTCCGGAAAGCCGTCAAAACCTGGCTGTGCCGGCAGGCCTGGGGTTGATGAGTTCCCCTCCCCTCTCGACTGGTATGGCTGTGTGATTTTCGTGCATTTTAATTATGTGTACTGTTGTTTATGTTCCCTTTCCCCTTTGAGTTGTTCGCCGCCCTGAGTCCCTCCTGGAGAAGGGCGGCATACAAATAAACCAAATACAATACAATACAATACAATATTCTTGACAGTTGTTAAATATATGCTAAACAGAAAGCTATGGCATTTCACAGACATCACTCTGACTGAGATTTGAATATATGTTCTAAAATAGCCTGCACACCATATCCTTGTGTATGTACACATTTGTATTATCACACATCATTCAGTAGGCTTAAAAACAACCACGTATACAATGTAGCAACATTGTCATTCTAAATAAGAACATCCCAAAATTGTGAAAGGCTATTAGGGGATTCCTACCTCCTGCAGCAGAATTTAAGTACTATCACCGAGAATTCTCTACATTCTATCCATCAGATATGCATGAAATCTAAAACAATAACAGAAGGGTGTGCTCAAGCGGATACAAGAGGAAAGAGCATTCTGCTGTTTTTCTAGACTAAGAAATCTTTTCCGTATTTATAAACCAATACTTTTTTTCTTGGAGACAGGTGATAATCAAGACAGCCCTGGCACATGTGCAGTGCAAAAAAAAAAAGACTTTCTGCAACATTTTGAATTAGGAAGATGATCCATATTTCCGAGCCGAGGTGGCGCAGTGGTTAGGGTGCAGTACTGCAGGCCATTTCAGCTGACTGCTATCTGCAGTTCGGCGGTTCAAATCGCACCGGCTCAAGGTTGACTCAGCCTTCCACCCTTCCGAGGTGGGTGAAATGAGGACCCAGACTGTGGGGGCGATATGCTGACTCTGTAAACCGCTTAGAGAGGGCTGAAAGTCCTATGAAGCGGTATATAAGTCTAACTGCTATTGCTATTCCTTACTTACCTTTGAATTAATTGTGAATTAACATGGATTTAATAGTGAATAATGAAGTGAGGAGTTTGAGACCTAGGAATGTTTGAAACCATTCAAGACCTCCTTATTGAGAAACACTCTAACATGTTACTTAGCAGTACAGCTTACCATCAGAGATGTCTTGCCATCCTTATCTTTTACGTTCACATCAGCTCCAGCATTTATTAAAATTGTGGCTACGTCTGTTTTTCCTGATAATGCACATAATCTCAATAGTGGAGTCCATTCCACGCCAGAATCTCTAGGGTCAACCTGTGGCAGATATAGAAAAGACATACCACAATGTTATTCTGAATAGCGCTTATATCAGTGTTTCTCAACCTTGGCCACTTGAAGATGTCCGGACTTCAACTTCCAGAATTCCCCAGCCAGCCATGCTGGCTGGGGAATTCTGGGAGTTGAAATCCGGACATCTTCAAGTGACCAAGGTTGAGAAACACTGACATATATCTTTTATTTCCTTTTAAGGTTTGCTTTACGCAGTCTTGATCTTTTTGTCTTTAACAACTTTTTCAATCTTTCCTATATTAAACTAATTCAATCTCCTTTCCCCACTATATCCTGCCTCAGAAACTATTTCTTCTATTTTTTTCTCCTGCCAGTTGAACAGTCTCGTTTTACATTTTACTGCCTTTCAGAGTTTTTTATTTCCTAGTGTTCCCCACAGGTGCAGGGCCTACTATTTTGGATCAGTTCATTCATTAATTAAAACAAGAATTGACCAACTAGCTTTACTATCTTTAGCATATCTTTAATTTTAGCATGTATTGTTTTCATTTTCCTTTGTGCAGACAAGAGGGGTATCACTACTGTCATCTCTAGATACAAGAGCATGTTGTTGATAAAAACAGATTAATAAAAGTAACAATAGTAACAATTGGCAAGATCCATGTAATAGTTTAAAAAAACTATATGAATAATAATTTTAACTTACATTTTTAACTTACATTTAACGGTTTATGTAGAATATAATTTAGTAACATGCAATATGAATAAATTATCTAAAGAGGTTTCTTCAGACTGATTATTATCATTCAACTTTAACCTTTGGAGAAGGATGAATGCTCTCAAAATGAGTATTATTCTCAGATTAATTTATATTCTGAGAGGAATTCCAGTTTACGTACCTGGAAAATATTATCAGAAAATAAATTATTAATGTAGAAGATTTTTATGATATTCTTCAATATGAAATATCTTTACAGAAAATGCAATTATCAATTAATGAGGATTTGGTTTTCTGAACCTGGAGCTATATCATCATGCTAACCTATAGTAAAGTATCAAATACCAAAGAGAACATTTGGTATTAATTTTCCGATTTGGGCAACCTTCCTTTTGTTGGACAATATTAGTATCTAAATATACTAAAACTCAATCTCTGGAAACAATTAGGACGCTGAGAAAGTTAGAGCATGTATGGCTAATAAAGAAGGCTTAACTCTTTTTACCTTGCAAATTTATGGAGAAATTGGGAGAAGGGGGGGTGAAATGGAAAAATTGGATGGAAGTGGAGACACCTGAGATGCTAAAAAAAACTTCTTAAATTCTTTAAAACCATATTAGTTTTTATAATAAATCAATACAATATGCAGATGTTAAGAAATGAGTGGAAAAAAGAACTAAAGGCTCCTATATCATCTAGGCAACAGGAAAACATATTAAATTCAATAGCAAGGCTGTCAATGGATCTGAAATTGTAAGTTATACAACAACAACAGCAACAACATAATATTCAGAATTCATTGATCTCTATTACATTTGTATAGAAAGGATCTGTCAAAAACAGCATTTTGTTGGAGATGTAATAAGGATAATGTTTCTTTAAAACATATGTTTCTCCAATATCCTACACTTACCAAGATTTGGGAGAAAGTAATGGATCACATAAATATAACTGTGTGCCAGAAGCTAAAATTTTCAGAGGATACTGTTATTTTGAACTATAAACCTAGTACATGGAATTGATAGCTGGACAACATAAATGGATTCTTTATATCCTTATTATGTCTAAAAGATATTGCAGCATCAGAAAGATAAATGTATGGCTGCATTTATTCAATGGATTGAAAACCTGATTACACTTGCTAATTATGAACAGATTACCCATAGATGTAGACTTTTACAGGCAAGAATAATGAAATAGGGGACTCATTTATACAGAATACAGCAGATTAAAAAAGATTTATTTTAATCTTTGAACATGTGGCATGGATGAAATCTGTGTAATTACATTCTTCAAAGTGCTGCTATTACATTACTGTCGATAAGGTGACTCTGTAATACAAGTATTAACATTAGATGTTGCAAAATTTTAACTCATATGCTAAATGTAATTCCAATTTACATTTTCTAGCATTATATACATGTAGGATAGTGGGAATGCTAGAAAAAAGAACAGAAAAAAGGAATATAGTTCTGAACATGCAAACATAACCTGTGAACAAATTAATTCTAAAATCACCCACAATAATCACCCTGAGAGCCGAGGTGGTGCAGTGGTTAAATGCAGCACTGCAGGCTACTTCAGCTGACTGCAGTTCTGCAGTTCGGCTGTTCAAATCTCACCGGCTCAGGGTTGACTCAGCCTTCCATCCTTCCGAGGTGGGTAAAATGAGGACCCGGATTGTTGTTGGGGGCAATATGCTGACTCTGTAAACCGCTTAGAGAGGCCTGAAAGCCCTATGAAGCGGTATATAAGTCCAACTGCTATTGCTATTAATCGCAGAGCAGTCAAGTACTACAGTACGATGTTACGGTGCCACTGATATTTTGTTGGAAGAATGGCACCTGTTTTTCCTTAAATGCTATTGAATATCAACAGCTATTGTAAAAAGTAAGATTCTAAGGCTGAAAACCCTACACACTTTGGGAAAGTATCCAAACTGATATAAGAAAACTGAATTTCCCCTTCTGACACTAAATCTGAACTCCCACCCCATGCAAAGAAATAAATAAATACAGATTTATTTCCTTAATCCTTAATGCTGAAAGGGACTTTTGGGGAAGAAATGGTGAACTGAAGATAGCTCCACTAAAAGTGGAGCCAACATGTGCAGGCAGAATGAAGAGACTGTTAGTAGACTCTCCTTTCTAGACAAGGAAAGGATCTGGGATAGTCCATACGTACAATTCCATAGAGTTGCTCCTAGCAAGGAAGCCACAAGAGGAGCCTCCAGCAGGATTACAACTCTAGGAGATGAGGGAATAATGATCTTTTTGCTCAAACCTTGATTGGCATCTTCAAAAGGACACTGGATTTGCATGCTTCCTTTTCAAATCACTTTAAAAATTGCTTGTTAACTGTTTCTCTGCTACTAGGAATCTTTGGATTGGCAAGTTTTATAGTACTGAATGTTTTCTTTCATCCTTAGCAAAATAAGTTTGAAATACAAGTTTAAGGACTTAAATATTTTTCTTTTGGAATAAACAGCAAGAGTGATTAGAGCTTTATTTGGAAAAGATGCAAACAGATTAAGGGTATAGATGATATGAAATAAGATTTTTGGATTAATTATGAGAATCTTTCCTATGGGAAAATGCTTTTGTTTTGACTTCTCTTTAAAAAATGATAGACTGAACGTTTGAATATTAGAAAATAGAAAGAATCAGAAGTAATTAAAGATTACTTAAATTTGACTTCATAATACAGAATGGAGCAAAAAATTTAAAATTGGACATAATCAAAGATATTTTTTGAACAATAGACCAAGAAGTTAATTTTAAGAGTGTCTGCCTTTATATGTTTAAAGAGTTTATGGAAGAGGAAATAGTTTCACTGGACAAGATGGAGACTAATATGAAAATGGATATAAAAATGACAACTACAAGAATGATATGGAAAAAATCATATGGAAAAAACCCCAGAGTTACATGAATATTTTTCTATATTTACAAAAGGGATATGTTAAAGCTTTGAAGAATTTTGTGAGAAGGTAAAAAGAAAAAATGAAAAGAAATCAAGCCTTAGGACATTATTTGAAGGAACTAAACATTAAGATTATTAGAAGTAAAACAACGAAATATAAAGTTGGTATATTTAATCAAGGTTAAAATAGATAAGTTGCTATCTCCCTTTAATAATTTTTTTGGTTGATCTGAACTGAATGACAGGCCTTAAGGATTTGTTTGTAGACAAAGATGGAATATGGGAAGATCATTCGTATTTTATGAGGTTGATATGTTACTAAAATTTATACTTATGATGAAGAGGGAAGTCATTTCTTGATATATATATTTATTTTTCTTTACTATATTCTTATTTTTTCCTATTTCTTCTGCATTTTCTATTTTTTTTTTGTTTGTATTAGTTTTAGTTTTTGAATATATGGTAATATTAATTCTATTTTTAAAATCCTTAATGCTGAAATTATTTTTTTCCAAAAAGGTATACCAGGATGACTGTAAAATAGCTGATATAAAATGCTATGAGTTAGTGGTATAATGGCTCTCTGTAAGGCCTGATTTCAAAGATATTGTTTAAAAAGGCTAGAAGATAAACACTGTTCCATTTTCATCTTTTATCTGAATGAACTACTGCTAACAGGACAATAATTCTTCCATCTAAGAAGCCTTCCACACAAATGAAGGTTTTCACAAAGTAAAAGGAAAGGAAATATAGTAGTCTTAATCCATTTGGAGTTATTATGATGTATATCACAATTCTAAGGATGTCTTTAAAAAACTAAGCATAATTAAGTTTAATGAGGCTTATTTTGAAGTCAGCTTGAGAAAAGATTACAGCCTTAGCCCTAGCAGTACTGAGCAGTCACTTATGTAAATAGCAATAGCAATAGCAGTAGACTTATATACCGCTTCATAGGCCTTTCAGCCCTCTCTAAGCGGTTTACAGAGAGTCAGCATATTGCCCCCCAACAGCAATCTGGGTCCTCATTTTACCCACCTCGGAAGGATGGAAGGCTGAGTCAACCCTGAGCCGGTGAGATTTGAACCGCTGACCTGCTGATCTAGCAGTAGCCTGCAGTGCTGCATTTAACCACTGCGCCACCTTGGCTCTTAAGTAACTTAGTTAGATAAAGCATCTTTTATATAATTAAATGAATTTTATTTTATTAACAGTGTAACTTTAGCTTCTGAAATATGCCTCACAATATTAAAATTATATATATATATATATATATAAATGCTCTGTCTTAAAATGTATGGGAGGTATCAGTGCCTTAGATCTATGGATTTTCCTCTCCTTTTTTTTTCTTCTGGTGTTCTACTATTCCAAAAATATCTGTTAGGGATGGGGAGGGGAGAGTCCAAAGAAGATTTGGGATCTAGAAGAGGAATGTAACGGAAAGGCAAAATTAGGCAGAAACAACTTGTAGATGTGGAGAGATTTTCAGGGGGGGGGGGGGTAAAGAAAGGTTGAAAGTAGGAAAGCACCCTCTTATGTTTTAGTTTTTAACGGTATTTAATCTCTGTTTATTTTAATATTTAATGTAATGTAGTTGGAAGAAATGTCCATCTGGAAACATGGAGGCTGCTTGGAAAGATGATTTTAATGTTGGACAGGACCACATGGTTTGAGGTCCTGGGGGAAAAGGTGATCACTGCTTCAAGATGTTGAATGAAGAAAAAGAAGAAGAGCTTGCTAAGAGTTCCTGGGTTTTTTATACCCTGTGTTCGGTCCCACCTCTGTTTTCTGTTCCTGTGTAAGAAATGTATTCTGATTGGTGTCAGACTCCCATGTTGCCATGCAGGGACAACTCTCTAGGCTGTGTTTTGAGTCCAGGTTTGGTTGAGTTCCCAGATGCCATGTGATGAGTTTCTGTAGAAGGCTAATTCTACCTTTGTTATGTAGAGTGGTCTAGCCCAGGCTTTAATGGTTCATTGACAGGGGGGGGGGGGCAGACAGCTGCAGGGAGCTTCTTTGTCTTTAAAAACATGTTTCTCAATTTCTTATCCAGGGAAATATAATATTCTGCCTTTCCAATATTTCCTAGGATATTTTATTCATCTAGCAGAAGGGTGGGTACTAACTTCCTACAATGTAGAGGGAGATGGGAAGCATATAAAGAGCTGAGGTGGCGCAGTGGTTAAATGCAGCACTGCAGGCTACTTCAGCTGACTGCACTTCTGCAGTTCGGCTGTTCAAATCTCACTGGCTCAGGGTTGACTCAGCCTTCCATCCTTCCGAAGTGGGTAAAATGAGAACCCGGATTGTTGTTGGGGGCAATATGCTGACTCTGTAAACCGCTTAGAGAGGGCTGAAAGCCCTATGAAGCGGTATATAAGTCTAACTGCTATTGCTATTGCTATAAATTCCCTAAACAAACAAACACACAAATATTTCCACTGCACAAGCAGCTTCAAGTCAAGTGAAAACCAAATCACCTTATATTTCTCTTGCTAAATTAAAATTAAATTAAAATGTAAAGGCATCATTTCAATCCTCTCAGCTTCAAGGTTGTTTTTATTTTTCCCATATTAACAATGATGAACGATAATAAAAGTTATAGCAGGTATTCCACTAAGAAAATTAATCCAGTGGTGTGATACAGTCCATTTACAATAATTAAGATTGTCATAAAAGCATCCCTCCATAAATACCTATAGTCCTCAATTTACAACCATACATTTAGCAACTGTTTGAAGCTACAATGGCTCTGAAAGAGAGACTTCCAAAAGATCCTTGCACGTATGACTGTTGCAGTATCCCCAAAGCCATGGCCTCAACATTCAAGCACTTGGCAACCAGTATAATGGTTGAAGCATCCCAGGGTCACACGACCTCCACTTGCTATTTTGCCTTCCAACTTCCGACCAGCAAAGTCAATGGGGAATGCCAGATTCACTAAACAACTACACTGATTTGGTTAACAACCATGGCAAAAAAAGGTTGTAAAATTGGGGATGGCTCATTTATCAACAGCCTTGCTAGCAATGTAAAATGCTGGTCCTAACTATGCTTAAGTCAAGGACTATCTGTAATGTATTTTTTTAGGCATGTATCTACTGATTAGCATTACTCTTACCTTCTTCAGTATTTCATGCAAAGAAGTATGCATTAATCAGAAAACACAACGTAAAATGCTGTTTTTCATAAGTTACACAAATGTTTCCAATACCTCACAGCCGTCCTGGATCATCCATTCAATAACATCACAGTGCCCTCCGTCCGTAGCCCAGTGCATAGCCGTACATCCACCAAAATCCCTGCTTAGCCAGGAAGCCCCTTGGGATCTGAGATACTGGACAATATCCAGGTGACCAGCGAAACAAGCTATCATTAAACTGTAAAATAAAAAGCATTTATTAAGGCTAAAGCACTCATTTTTAATTACTGAGAGGTGGAAATTAAATAATTAAGTAACCCCTATTAATCTACATACACTTCTAGTTAAATATTAGTTTTCATGGAAGATTTATTATTTTACCCTGTATATTGCGGTTCACCAACATATGCGCGCTCGACAAAAGCGCACCGATGAAACCGTGGGGAGAAAACCGTGAGTTTGAAATCGCGCCAACAAATGAGCACAGAAGCGCGCCGATAACAGCGTGCCAACAGAAGCGCGCTCTAAACCTAACCCTAAAGATAACCCTAACCCTTATCTTAATCGTAATTGCGCTTCTGTCGGCGCTCTTTTGTCGGCGCGCCTTTGTGGGCGCGCTGTCAACGTCGTGGTTTTATCACCGTGGTTTTGTTGGCGCGCTATTGTTGGGAGTGCATTTGTCGGGTGACGGTATATTGCTATATTAGATGGTAGAAGTATGAGACTATCACCTTTTGTGACTGCCATCCTTTGTCTGGATTTCTGGTGATTATTATCTTGATTCCTTTCTTAGTGAACGGGTAATTAATTTCCTACAGCCCAAAATGCTGGACAGCAAGAAATGTTTTGTAGTGTATAACTTTTTTAAACACTGCTGTAACATCGGGTTCCTTTGCCTCTTCACACTAATGTAAGAAAATAATTCTTTCAATGTAAAAGAAGGTAGAAGGCACATAAGAAGGTAGTTTATCTTCCTCCTTGACGCAAAGCTTCAGAAACCAAATCCAAATGTCATTAAAAAATTAAAATTGCTGATTGGGGCTTCTGATGAGACAAGTGAACAATAGCCCACCTTTTTTTAATGCTCGGATGCAGAGGTATTACAACTGAAAAACAACTGGATGTGACTGCAAAATTTGGTTTGGAATAAAGAAAGATCTAGAGTTTGCCCATTTGTACTTCAAACAGGTGGTTATTGTGATTAGACAGTCAAAATTGATGTTTTTGTAGATACTTGAGACCATCTAGGAATCACAGGTTCCATCATGCTCTGAGCCATAAATGCAACCGTTTAATGACTCCCTCAGAGAATGAAGATCCAGTTTCTATCTGCTTGTTTGGAAAATAGGGGCAGTTACATATCCAGGTTTTTACACACACACACACACACACACACACACACTATAGACTTGCTTCAGGCATTCATACATTTCCTCAGAACTGTATGCGCAGGCACTCAAATCATTGTTGCATTGCCTGGCTAATAGAACCACACCCTGGTGTTTTTCAAGGACATGCTGATATCCAGAGGCATCCTTATCCCACCCAATCTTTTCATTCTGCCAAGGTGCGCTACCTTTCTGGGGCAAAAGAAGGACCAGTTCCTAGCCTTTGAGCCTCCCGATGGCCGATCAGCTATCCATTGGGAAGATGCAAAGCCTTCCTGCCTCCAGCTAGATTTTGGAAAGCATAAAAAGTTGCTGCATAAAAGACAGCAACTTCAGGATGAGCTTTCCTTGCTTAACCCCTTGCCAGGAAACCACGTTTCTTCAATAAACCAAACAAAAACATCTGGGAGCAATGAACTTGTTGATCTACCCCAGCCCACTCTCATGCCCCAATTAAGTGCTAAAACTAAACTCTTCACCTCCGCTCTCAAATCTCTATTCCAGGCTGAAGAGTAGAGGAAGGGAAGCAAGAAGAGGAAAAAAAGATATTTATGCAGTTTTTCCCTTGAACTGGAGTGGGGGGGGAAACTTCATCTCCAAAAGTTAACCAATCACTTGGAGAAACTTGTGCAACAAAATGGAGGATGCTGGGCCTTTGGCAGCTTTAGCTGTTTGTCTGGTTACCTGTAGAGCTCATCCATTTATAAAGGCTAGACTGCAGTTAGTTTTCTACAGCTCTGGGGGAAAACTGCAGAAAGGTTATCTTTCCAACTATGTACTGTATCAGCAATTTTAAAAAGAGGATAAAAGTTAATTAAGCATGTTCATTACACAATTCAAACTCAAGAGGCATATATCAAGTCTTCACTCTTCTGTCCTCTGGCTTGAAAGAGGTCTATATACTTCCTCATACAGGTGAAACTCAAAAAATTAGAATATCGTGCAAAAGTTCATTTATTTCAGTAATGCAACTTAAAAGGTGAAATTAATATATGGGATAAGACTCATTACATGCAAAGCAAGATAGTTCGAGCTGTGATTTGTCATAATTGTGATGATTATGGCTTAAAGCTCATGAAAACCCCAAATCCACCATCTCAGAAAATTAGAATATTACATGCAATCAATAAAACAAGGATTGTACATAGATCAATATTGGACCTCTGAAAAGTATAAGCATGCGTATGTACTCAGTACTTGGTTTGGGCCCCTTTTGCAGCAATTACTGCCTCAATGTGGCGTGGCATGGAAGCTATCAACCTGTGGCACTACTGAGGTATTATGGAAGACCAGGATGCTTCAATAGCGGCCTTCAGCTCTTCTGCATTGTTCAGTTCCATGTCTCTCATCTTTCTCTTGGCAATGCCCCATAGATTCTCTATGGGGTTCAGGTCAGGCGAGTTTGCTGGCCAATCAAGCACAATAATCCCACAGTCATTGAACCAGGTTTTGGTGCTTTTAGCAGTGTGGGCAGGTGCCAAGTCCTGCTGGAAAATGAAGTCAACATCCCCATAAAGCTCGTCTGCAGAAGGAAGCACGAAGTGCTCCAAAATCTCCTGGTAGACGGCTGCGTTGACCCTGGACTTAATGAAGCACAGTGGTCCAAAGTCCTGTTGCTCCTTGGTCCAAAGTCCTCTTTTCTGATGAGAGCAACTTTTGCCAAAAGCACCAAAAACTGGTTAAATGACTGTGGAATTACTGTGCTTGATTGGCCTCTCCATTCTTCCCCATACTCTGGGTCCTTGGTTTCCAAATGAGATGCAAAAGTTGCTCTCATCAGAAAAGAGAACTTTGGACCACTGAGCAACAAGATTTTGGACCACTGTGCTTCATTAAGACCAGGGTCAACGCAGCCGCCTACCAGGATATTTTAGAGCACTTCATGCTCCCATCTGCAGATGAGATTTATGGGGATGCTGACTTCATTTTCCAGCTGCCCACACTGCCGAAAGCACAAAAACCTGGTTCAATGACTGTTGGATTACTGTGCTTGATTGGCCAGCAAACTCGCCTGACCTGAACCCCATAGAGAATCTATGGGGCATTGCCAAGAGAAAGATGAGAGACATGAGACCGAACAATGCAGAAGAGCTGAAGGCTGCTATTGAAGCATCCTGGTCTTCCATAACACCTCAGCAGTGCCACAGGCTGGTAGCTTCCATGCCACGCCACATTGAGGCAGTAATTGCTGCAAAAGGGGCCCAAACCAAGTACTGAGTACATATGCATGCTTATACTTTTCAGAGGTCCAATATTGATCTATGTACAATCCTTGTTTTGTTGATCGCATGTAATAGTCTAATTTTCTGAGATTGTGGATTTGGGGTTCTCATGAGCTGTAAGCCATAATCATCACAATTATGACAAATCACAGCTTGGACTATCTTGCTTTGTATGTAATGAGTCTTATCTCATATATTAGTTTCACCTTTTAAGTTGCATTACTGAAATAAATGAACGTTTGCACGATATTCTAATTTTTCGAGTTTCACCTGTATGTACAGGTTAATATTATTAATGCTCTTTTTCTGAAGGCTGTTAAGTATTTTAGGGAAGGCTGGTCTAGTGGTTAAAGTGCTGGTCTAGGCACCAGGAGACTTTGGAATGAAAGTCGCTTGGGAAACTTTGAGCTAGTCACTCACTCTCAGCCCAACTCACTTCATGGGTTTGTTGTCGTGGGGGAAATAGGAGGAGGAAGGATATTCAGGGATTTGAATTATTTATACACAAAATAAAGTCTGGATGAAAATCAAATACATAAAATAAATAAGGAATTCTCTTTTGACGACAGAAGCGATTTGATTAATGAAGAGAACAAAGCTATTTGACACAAAAATTACTAAAAGATTTTAAAAATTAAAGTCAGTTGCTTAATCCTGCAGTTGAGAAATTGGACAATATAACTGCCTTGATTTCATACAATGATCTTAACACTGATTTCAGTTAAATTAGATCAATATGACCATAATGAAGTAATTTGTAAAGCTAGTTTCCATTATAATTTTTACAAGTGAATAAACAACACATTTTCAATTGAATGAGATCATTAATACAGTAGGACACATTCTTCCTATACATGTGGATTTTTTCATGAAATTCAGAATTAAATGACTATATTTTCATTACTTTTCAGGAACTTTGCTTTGTGTATCTTTAATTACATATTATCTGCTTAAATATTTATAAATATCAGATTGGCATTGAATCAAAAGTAAATATTACTTTACCTAATATTTAATAATGAAAAGTAAAAATAGTTATATACAATGCCATAAAATGCTACCTGATACTTATGTTTGTTTACCTAGGATACATTTTCATTTGCTAAGTAGATTTAGCAAGAATTAAGGCACCATGAAGATGATAAAAGGGGGGGGGGGCATTTTTGGGAGGTATGCAGAGTGCAAAAACTTTTTTTTTAATTTGCCTCTTCAAAACATTGGTGCGTCTTATACTCCGAAAAATATGGTATTTTGTAATATTTCTATGCATTGTAAAATATTTTTTCCAGTTTAGATAGCTTAACTTATATTCTCAATTATTTAACTACTTCTTTCAAACAAATAAATACATTTAATGTAATCATATATTGAATTTTATACCTGTCTTTTCCACTGGTATTTTTCAGGTTCACATCTGCTCCATTTTCTACCAAAATCTGTACAAGCCTAGATAATAAGAGTAGCTTGATATTATTTTCATGTTTACCTTACATTGTTTTCATAACTAGCTTCCTTCTATAGTTTGTAAAAATATATTTCAGATTTAGATGCCAATTTTAATGAGTCCTTTAGTAAGAAGTGGATGAAATTAAAAATAACTTTCCAACTCAATTTCATTAACACTATTTTATAAGCTAACAATATTATTTACAAGCCATTGCAACCATAAGTTCAGTGTATTTTAATCTATAATTGATTAAACAATATAGAGCAAGAAAAGGCAACTGATTTTCAATATATAATAAAATACTGTAATATACAATTGCTAACTATATTACAATGATGTAGTGATAAAAATCAGAAGACTGAAAAAAGGTACTGAGGATTATCATTGTAGTGGTATAATAGTGATAATACTTTTATTTGATCTGTGCTTTAAAGTCCCGGCGCCGCATCCACCATAGAGCGGACGTCCTGCTCTATGGCGAATGCGGCGGCAGGGCTTTAAAGTCCTGGCACCGCATCCACCATAGAGCGGGACACGTCCCGCTCTATGGTGGACGCGGTGCCAGGATTTTAAAGCCCCGCCGCCCTTTAAAGTCCTGCAGCCCTTTCCGAAAGCCCCGCCAAAGCCCTGCCGCCGCATCTACCATAGAGCAGGACACGTCCCGCTCTATGGTGCACGTGGCACCGGGACCTTAAAGCCCTGCTGCCGCATCCGTCATAGAGCAGAGGTCCAGCTCTATGGCAGATGCAGCAGCAGGGCTATAAAGTCCCGGCGCCGCGTCCGCCATAGAGTGGGACACGTCCTGCTCTATGGCGGACGCGGCGTCGGGACTTTAAAGCCCTGCCGCCCTTTAAAGCCCTGCAGCCCTTTCCGAAAGACCGCTGAAACCCTGCCGCCGCATCCGCCATAGACCGGGACACGTCCCGCTCTATGGCGGACCCAGCACCGGGACTTTAAAGCCCTGCAGCCCTTTCCGAAAGCCCTGCCGCCGTGTCCGCCATAGAGCGGGATGCGTCCCGCTCTATGGCAGACGCGGCAGCAGGGCTTTAAAAAATAAAAAATAAAGTGCCAGCCCGCGTGCCAGCAGGCGGGTAAAACACACACAAACACACAAATTACTTGCAATAATACAAATTACAATTACTTACAAATTACAATAATTTTGAATTCCTCCCTCTGACCCACATACCTTTTCCAGCTGTTTCAGAGGATTTCAACTGTCCTCTTGTCTGCCACGATGAAAATGTAAAAAATGTAAAAAGAAAAAGGCAAGAGCTGCTGAAGTCAGGTTAGCTGCTGCCAGAGTCCCCAATGGATGACTCTGCTTAACTGTTTAAAAAAGCCTCTAAAAAAACGCCCTCTACGGGAGGAGGCGAGAGAACCACGTGCCTCATCTACATAAGGAATTTTTCACCTTTTAACCCTTGCTTAACTCTGCTCAAGTGATCATAAGGATAGAGTAAATGAGGCACGTGGTTCTCTCACCTCCTCCTGCAGAGGGCACTTTTTAAAGAGGTTAAGCACTAAGCAGAGTCATTCACAATTTTTTTCTTTTCATGATCACAGTGGTGAGGCCCTGCGTCCCGCCTCCCCTGACTGCACCTCACTGAAAGCAGTATTACTCTATGTACACAGAGTTACATGTATTTAGAAAAAAATTCCAAAAATTACAACTTAAATACTGAATACTTATAAATAAGACTAAGGAAAAATTAATATAATCTTATGGAGAATGATAGGAAAGAACTGATAAATCGTTTGGAGTTAAATCTTCAAGTCCATCACCATATAGCCATTTTGTTTTGAAAGCATTTTATGTTCAAATAGTTCTAAAAAAATAATAATAATGATGTTCTGAACAGATGCTAAAAAGAAACCTAAGAATACCAAAGTAAAATAAATTAAGAAATATAATGCCATACCTTCCATATCCTTTTTGTGAAGCAACCATCAATGGTGAAAGTCCTAGTTTATTGAGTGTATTTACTACAGCTTTCCTTTTAAGGGGAAAAATAATTATTTGCACAGTTTTTCATTCATCTCATTCCTGAATAATATTTTGTAATGTTATTGCGCTTTTTGAACCATAAAATAAAAAATAGTATTAATCAGTGACTTCTTCAACACATTTCAATAGTTTTGTACAATTGCCACTGGACCTCAGGGGGTCCTGTTAAAACTGCTGTGGGGGGAAATTGAAGTAGGGAGTACTAATAGTAATTTGAATTCTTGGTGGAAAGACTAGCTAGAAGTTTAAGTAATTGATGTCTATATTTATTTAGTGTATGGCATATCATATATGGACTACCAACATATATTAACATTTCACCTAGATTAGTAGAAAACAATAAAATATAAATGTTGAAAGGATCTATGTTCAAATATCAATTTCTAGGCATCTAACCGTTGAAGTGCAGCACCATTTATATTTTTTTAAAAATCAAGAGACTGGACTGATATATCTCCTCAGCTTACAGCCAGTCATGATGTGATCTACAGTTTGATGTGGGACCCCACAGTCACACTGAGGCAAAGATATTATGCCCTATTTATACAGAGGATCCCAGCAAATGCCTTGTGAGGTGCAAATCCTATCCAGGATTGTTCATAGCTGATGTGCTAGTTCAAAGCCTGGCACTTTTGGGGAGGAGGGGTCATTTATATGTCTTCCTATGTCTGGGAGTTCAGGAACACATTTGGCTTTTACTGGGAATCAATGTTAAAGTTGCTGGGCACAGGTCTTTTCAGCGTTGGACTTCATTTTTTGAAACATCTTACCTTTCTAAATAAGGATAGGTCTCCCCTTCTTGTAATTACAAAGCAAATGAAAACTTGTCTTATTATGGTGAGCATTCATCTCCTTTGCCTTTTGAGTATTTAATTTTAACTTGTATTTGTTTGCACTTTATATTATGGTTTTAATTGTTTATACCACTTATGTTGTTTGCCATCCTAGTTTATTGAGGCAGCTTATATACACAGTAAATAATAAATAAATACATAGATAGAGAACATAAATTGCTATCCAGTGATACTCAAAAGTTCTATATAAGGTGCTGGTCTGCAGAGGAGAGATTCAAGAGCAATCAATACAGTTTAGACTTGCTCAATAAATACTATTATCTAAATGGTTGCAGTAGTACAACAGCAGCTTTCATGAAAGAAAAAGCTTAGAATCTGGTCAGTCCGATTTCTCTGTGACATATTATAATTGCATGCAAAGAGTTCAGAGATAAATGTTGACATGTAAACTCTTTCAATATAGTCTAATTTTTCAACATATTTCTTACTATTTGTGCAGTACTTTCAGAACAATATTTTTCTCCCATTTATGAGTGACTAATCCCAGTGGGGATTATATAAATTTATTCAAAGTCAAGTTCATTCAAATACAAATCTGTTGTTTTCAGAAGTCCAACCACTAATTGCCAAAATATTTTCAAATTATGACTTCTAGAAATAACGCATGAATGGGACTCCACACTAAACTTGTTTCCAAATAAGTGCCACTATTGTTTAGCACAGACAGCCAAAACATACTGCAAGACCCAATGGCAATCTAGAACCAAACAGATCTCCAGAAGATAATTGACCAGCACAGATAGATCTTAGCAATATACTACCTTCCTTCATGCCATGGAAGTGAATGACAGACAGTATTGCGTGTATTAACACATATGCAGGCTACTTCTCTCAGCCTAATGCTACAAGTATCTTTGATTTTTTTTTCTTTAAAAAAACAAACATCCACCATGATGAAGAGTAGTACAGAATTGGTTATTTAAGATCTTTGAACTCTTCTCCCTACTTCCCCTATTGAATTGCAGTGCCTATGATAACTTTGTCTCCCACAGTAGAAGATATATAAGGTCTTTTTGATATTTTCCCCAGAGTGCTGCTATGCTCCAATTTTCTTCTCATCTCTACTCTTTCAGAAAACTGGTCAATGATTCAGGAGACTTATAACACCAATGCTATAAGTGTTCTGGTTCATATTTGTCCTACATCTGTTCCATACGACATTCCTTTCCTATGCACTAATATAACTTCCAACTCCATCATTACACACATTTAAAATGTTCAGAGGAAACCCAGCTCCATTTCCTAATACACACAGGTTGCACACTCTATTGACATCTCTGTACTGGCTGAGAAGCAATATAGGCTACTAATCTCTTATAGTAGTCTAATCATTAGCTGCACCATGCTCAAATTGGGAGTCCCAAGTCTTGCATTTGTAGGAGATGAGCCTGACACCACTGTAACTTTTCATTTGTTGCTCTATTGGAGGAATCTCTTTCTTAGCAGCACACATTACTGATGATGCATTGTCTTTGATTACCTGAAACATTGCTGGATCTAAGCCAATGTTATGAGAATGTTCCATTATACAAATCATATATATTCAATTGGCATGACACAATGATAACTCATAAGATAGATAGATAGATAGATAGATAGATAGATAGATAGATAGATAGATAAGATGGATAGATAGATATAGTGTTTGTGTGTGTGTCTGTGTGTGTGTGTGTGTGTGTGTGTGTGTTATAAAGTGTGAATCCTTTCTTACCTTCCTTGAAGAATAATAACAACATCCTCTAAATCATTCCTGCTTACAGCACGATGGAGCTGTTCTCCACTCATTGGTTCACCTAAAGAAAAGAAAGGAAGTTAATAAATAAATAAATAAATAAATAAATAAATACATACATACACACATACACACACACACATACACACATATATACATACATACAAGCGTACATACAATGTGTTATTGTCAATCATTAAAAATATCAAATATAGTTTTTAACTTTCATGTGTTTCAATATAGCATTTGGATATCTTTAAAAGCATTTGGATATCTTTAAAAGTTCCAGTTTTATTGACAAAGGAATTGTTTAAAAGATAACCTCAAAGTCTTCTACCAAAAAATGCAAGAACATTATTTTGAAATTATGAGCTAAAAAAATGCCTAGCCCAAATTTCATCTCATGAGATGCCTAAGAGCTTTAGGTAAAAAACAGTAAAGGCTCTCTCAAGTCCAGTTAGACTCTGAATATTTACATAAACAGAACCCTTCAGTTTTCCTGACAATAACACAGAAGTGGTTTTCTAATGCTACTTTTGGAATGTTTTTGATTTCCAATTCATGCCCTCAACATCTCTATTTCCTAATGAACTTCCATCTAAGTATCAATCAGGTTCAATACTATTTAAAAACAAAGTTAGTCAAGTGCTTAAGTAGTCAGTTATGTTTTTCTGCCATCCTAACTATCTACAATATGGATAAATTAATAGTTGGATGAATAATGTTCACAAAAGCACTGGATAATTACAATTTTAAAAATATTTAAATTGTCCTTTGTTATGCTGCAATGCACCTTCATTCTAATCAGGCTATGGGGTCACATCAATCCAGATGGGTAGGCTTTACAGATAGAAATATGGCTCCAATTTGTTAATATGGGATTCACTATGAGACAATTGGGAAAGTGCAGCACAATGAAACTGCAAAAAAATGGTATGGTTATCTGGATAAGCTAGTATGGCTGGAAGGAGATAGCTTATTCAGATTAAGCTGCCTGACCTAACATGAAGAGATTGAGCAGGAACAGGGCTTGAAACCAGGAGGCACCCAATCAGGACAGTATGGAGTACCAGAAACAAGTGGTTACAAAAGAGTCAAAACACAATATTGTTCATTTATTTACTGAAGGAAATGATCTAATGCTACTTATTTGCGTATAGAAAAATATGCAAACCTCAAGAACTATCAGTTCATTTGAAGGAGAAATGAGAGTCAGGTGTTTCAATCAATGGGAAGATAATCTGATGTGAATATGGGAGCTTCTCATTTAAGGAATTCTGGCTATTCACTATCAAAGTCTGAATTCCACCACACAGGTTGTGGAGGTGTGTCATGGCTCCAACAAAGGAAGTTTCTGAAGACAGCTGTGGAAAAATTACAAACTATTTCCAAAAAGTTGGGGCTCCACCAGTCCAATGTTAGGCAGATTGGTTACAGATAAAGGCAATTTAACATCACGGTTACATTCCCTATGAATGGCTGTCCAAACAAGATCAATCAAGAACAAGACTCGGGGAGGTCTCTAAGAACCCCATGATAACATCTGAGGAATGAAAGGCCTTTCTTTCATTGGTGAATGTCATTGTTAATGAGATTGTCTTCAGGACAAAAGTTAACAAAATGGTGTGCGTGGCAGGTTTCGAGACTGAATTGGCTTAGGAAACTAAAATGAAGAAGTAGACTGCCTTATCAATTTCTTCTACTCCACTGGCTTCTTTACAGCTAACATTGTCTTCACACAATCAAGACAAAGCCTCTTATACATGGGCATCATAAGATGGGCTAAATACAAATCAAATTGACTGAGGTGGAGGACCGAATTTTTACATCAAAGACATGACCAGCTACTGACTATGGATCAAATCATGAACCTCTCACATGCAAGCTACAAGTTAAGATAAGAAAGAATGTCCATGGAGATTCTCACTTATCCAGGTCACGGTTGTCTCAAAGTTGCTTTTGCAAAAGGCAACTAGATTTGAAGACGTTTTGCTTCTATCTGAGAAGCATCCTCGGTTCTGACTGAAAGCTGGGAATGGAAGGATTTATATTCCTTGCAGCCATCTCCTTGTTAGCATTCTGAAGGTGGGTCATTAGCTCTCCAGAGTGTTGAGGCTCTTTGGAGGTTTATCTGCGCCCTCAGGGCCAACCTGGATCAGAATGCAAATGGTTGTGGAGTTTTCTTGGAATTGCTGAAAGTCTAGATAGAGAGGACCAATAAACATTTCTTATTTTTGATTTGCCCTGGGGGGCGGGGGGGGTAGTAAATGTTTGAATAATATGAAAAAAATAAAGAAGGATCAAATAATAATAAGGAATGGCAAATACAAAATAAGTGTAAAATATAGCTCTAATAGGAAATTGCTTAAATGAGAGCAATACTATATCTTTATTTTAATGAATGAGTTTCTGCTTTCCTTCCAAAGCTGTTTTCATTTTGCATATATTTCTACATTGTTTGCTTAACATTTTATTAACATATTGTGACCTTACTTGTTGTAGTTACACAAATAGGTGAACTATAAACAGATTCTCCTTTAGGATCTGTGACTTTAAGTCGAAATCTGTACGTTGTTCTAGGTTCAAGACCTTCCACAACATGCTGTCGGGCATATCCCCTAAAAAAGAAGTAATTTAGTTTTTCTAATTACTTTCTAAAATTTTAGACAATAATTCATATTTCAAGATAATTCTCTACAAATTTCAGCAATATAATACCTGTAAATGTCAATGCTGCTGAAGAAAAATTGACATTGTAGGTAAAAGTGCATTCATTTTTTAAATACATACTATTTTCCTTTATTATGCATAAATGAACAATCTGCATATATATATATATATATATATATATATATATATACACACACACACACAAACATACATATACACATATACATGCATACACGCGCACATGCGCGCGCACACACACACACATATATATATGTGGTGTGTGTGTGTTTTATTTGTGCTGATATATATATATATATATATCAGGTGGCGCAGTGGTTAAATGCAGCACTGCAGGCTACTGCTAGATCAGCAGGTCAGCGGTTCAAATCTCACCGGCTCAGGGTTGACTCAGCCTTCCATCCTTCGAGGTGGGTAAAATGAGGACCCAGATTGTTGGGGGCAATATGCTGACTCTCTGTAAACCGCTTAGAGAGGCCTGAAAGGCCTATGAAGCGGTATATAAGTCTACTGCTATTGCTATATATATATATATATATATATACACACAAATATATATATATATATATATATATATATATATATATATACATACATACATACATACATACATACATACATACATATATATATATATATATATATACACACACACAATGTTATCATGTGATGACTGCAAGACAGATGCAGAATAAACCCATTCTTGCATAAATATTTAAACCATACAGATGGGGAAAAAAGAACATCATAGATGCAAGAACTGAACATCTTTGAAAACAAGAGTCAGAATATCTGCAGAAATGTCATCAGATATACACTTGCAACATATTTTCAAGGATGAAAAGACAAGGCTGATTATTCTAATGGTGTGCATTAGGATTAGACCAAGACACCAGAATATCACCAAAACTGCCATGTGCTGCTGCTTCATTTAATAAAAATCTTGATAAAACTGTTTCCTAGTCCTTTCAGAATAATTTAAAATTTAAAATACTGTTGATGGTGTAAGATGGCTAGTTTGATAAATGATATAAAAGGGAATACTGAAACAGTCTAATTCTGCCACCTAGTGAAAACTTCTCCAAAGAATCTGCCAAAAAAACACAACCCATTGTAATTTAAAACAAAGCAAGTAACACCAGTTACTGATTGGCAAAATAACTGCATATTCTCTCACCCTTTCCTCCTGTAGGATAAATTTCCAAATGTAGAAAATATATAAAGAAATATGAAAATTGCCTCTAGATTCATTATAGTATCAACAACTGTGAAACATTTGTTCCTTAAATTTAATCAAACTTCAGAGAAACGAAAGAAGGAACAGAACCCGTGAAGGTCTACTCTGCTGAAGCAATTTTGAAAAGATTTCATTATCTATCCATATGTCTAAAAGGAATGATGCTTTTATGTGAAGTCATTAAAAGAACAACTTCAAAGGGGTTGTTTGGGTTGCCCTTAAGGAAGTTCATAGGGGACCAACCTGTTAGTCTCGAATCTAAAGGACCTAGTTTTTTAAAGTCAGGTTACTTGTTCATAAAGCATCTATTATCCAAATTTAATCCTGAAAATAGTCTCTAGATAATGTATAAGGAGGCTTGATTGAAAGAGGGAGGACTTAATCTATCTCAGTAGTCTCTTCTAAATTAACCCATAATGCAACAGACTAGCTCTGAGGTTAGGATTTTACTTATCTCATTGACTAGAAGTTCCACACAACTATCTAGAAATCTCAGTGTTTGCAACCATGACTTGCTACAGTACGCTGATATTGTTTATGTACTGTTCGCTTGCTGCACAACAATCTCTCCCCAAGCCAGCTAAAGTAATCTTTGGAATGGCAGTGAACTATTCCAGATTTATTGTCCTGGAAGTCTCCAACATCTGCACTAAAACATCTGTTCATCTTGTTCTTTTGCTGGTCATTGGCCCAATAAATATATTAACTGATTGATTAAAATAGTCTGACCATATACCCGAAGCAGTGGTGGGTTGCCAATTTTTTTACTACCAGTTCAGGCGCGCTCCCGCCACCGCTACTACCAGTCTGCCCAATCCAGGCCAAACCGGGAGCAACCCGCCTCTGACCTGAAGGACTTGAATTATTTTCTGAATGGGCTTAAATAATTTCTCATCTGATCTGTTAGTGATACTGTTCAAACTCTGGCTGAACTGTGGAACAGAGGGATGGGCCATACAATAACTTTTATAGATCTTCCTTCTGGCAGAGCTAAATCAGCAACTTGATTTTCCAGGTAACCAATGAAGGTAGTGGGTTTCAGCCTAAGTTAAGAATCTCTAAAATGGATCAATTTGCCCACTAATTTGGGGTCTACATATTGTAAGACCCATCTGAATTCATACTCAATGGGAGCAAATGCAGCAAAAAGATTTTATTTCTCTGCCTCCGCTGCACTTGCATCAAACACAATGGCAGTAGTTTACCATATTCTGGAATTTCTTCTCCATTAAGATGTTAGAGTAAATAGGCTGGAATAGAGCAATTTTCATCTTTCTTTGCAAAAAAAAAAATAATTCACCTATTGAATTCTCTGTGGCAGAGGTGTCGTCACTTGATGTATCACGACTTTTTTTCCCTTCGCTAAACCGGGCATGGGGGTGGCCAGCCACAGGATGCCCACAGCCTGCAAGTTTAACACCCCTGCTCTATGGCTTGGACTAGTGGTGGGATAGGATTGGTTAGTCTTTGCATCTGTCTGAAACATATGTATTGTCTTCTGGTTGCTGTAAAAGTCAAAATTTCTCAAAAAAGGATTATAGTTATAGCAACAGCCAATAGTTGCCCCACTTCAAGACAGAGAAGCAAAAGGCAACCTCTCTACATTAGGATTTAAATTGTGTTCCACAGAATCTCAGGATTCTCTGAGAATGTCATGGAGTACCATGACAGATGAAGTCCAATAATAAAAAATAATTTAAAAACTGCTAATTTTCTATTACCAAAGCTTTTTCTCTTGATCAGAACTTCTGGATTTTTTTTTAAAGAAACAGGTTCTGCTGCATGAAAAAATATTTGAAAATTTCTGTTCTAAATCATGGGAAGTGTAAGAGAAAGAAACATTGAAATTAAATTCCAATACGGATAAAGAAGGAAATGAATCTTCATCGTAACAGATGGCAATCAACTGTTTCCGTGATTTCCTAGAATGCAACAAAGATTCTTATTTAGCACTGTCATGTTGTTGAACAGTCTTAAGCTGAATGCAAGTTTAGAGTCTTATTAAGCTATACCAAGTTTTCGCAAGATTCTGCTGAGGTTTTGCCACTAAGCCTGACGTGAAGATATTGAGGATGTGAATCAGTCATGGGAAACAGTGAGCTACCCAACTGCTTGACGTTTGCCTTTCTGGCTGATTAAATCAATCAGGTTGGGATTCACTTTATAGTTAAGAAATATGATCAGTGCCTTTCTGAGTGCAGAATGTGTTTGTACCTGCTTAACGGTTAAACACCAATTACAAGTACTTTATTGAAAAATCCCTCCCTGCTCCTAATAAATCACTATAATTATAACCCAATCTTTTACATTCAATTCTTGGATAGATTGTGAAAGTCATCTCTGGAAGTATTTGGATAAAAATGATTATCTGATCTATTTCAATAAGGCTTTTAATTTGAGTTATAATGATGAGATTACTTTGGTCACCTAGGTACATGATCTATGCTGGAATGCGAAAAATATAATTAGGTTAGGTCTTCTGATCAATTTTTGATATTATCAAGCATGATTTAGAAGTATCATTTGATAGGGATGATCACTGTAGTCAGTTTTGCTAGAATTTTTATATCTTCCTATATTATGTGACCCGACAAAAGGGCGAACGTCAAAAGCGCGCCGACAAAACCGCGGCGCTAAAATCGCGATGTCAAAAGCGCGCCGACAACAGCGCGCCGACAGAAGCACGATTTAAGTTAAGGTAAGGTTTAGGGTTAGGTTTAGGGTTAGGGTTATTTTTAGGGTTAGGTTACAGCGCGCTTCTGTCGGCGCGCTGTTGGCACGCTTCAGCGATCATTCGTCGGCGCGGTTTTGTCGGCGCGGTTTTGTCGGCGCGGTTTAGTCAGGCGCGCTTTTGTCGTTCGCGCATTTGTGGTGGAACCCCTATATTATTCAATATTTGTATGAAACTGATGATTATTTAGAGCTTTGAAGTGAGTGCCATCTTTCACTTTCTACAAGTCTATTGCTTCCTATCACTTTTATCTTTCTACAGAATCTCCAAGAAAGTTATCTGTTTTTACATTGTTTAACCTGGATGAATAAAGAGAGTCTGAAATAAAATCTAACAAAGGGAAAGATACTGCTCATAAGACTACTTGGGACATTGTTGCACTGCTCCAGAAAAAACAACTCCTATTGTCTCTGGAGTTGCAGGTTGTAGGAACATTTCCTGAATAAATAAGATTTGTGACAATGATCTCTATTTTTTCTCTTGACAATTGCAACATGCTCTATTGAAAGCTAAGCTTTAATAGTTTCTGGAAATTGCAAACATTACAAAACACAGCATTCATGTTATCAAATGGTGTAAGGCAGAAGAATACATGGTGCCTCTATGAAAAGTTCTTCACTGCCTGCAAATTGTGTAGTTGGCACAATTTAAGGTGTTGGCTAATAGCTCATGGTATGAAAATCTATGAGACTACATCTCTGTCTATGAACCTGTCCAATTACTTATATCAGCAGGGGGGAAAATGAGGGGTCCTTTGGTGGTCACTGGGCTTGGTGTTTTTCTTGCAGATGTTTCATTACCTAACTAAGCAACATCATCAGTGCATCAGCAATGAAATGTCTGCAAGAAAACCACCAAGCTGAGAGAGCACCAAGTACCCTACAGTTCAACCCTGAACTACAAATATTCTCTTCTATTGGAGAAGCACTTCTGAAGAATCGTTATAGCAATGACTAGTGTATGTGCTCAATCCTTCTCTTATGTAGTCTTTTGGAGAATATGAATGTTTCATCACAGGATGATGTATTTGATTCCAATATTTAGAAAAGTTGTAAAAAGGCAAATTTGGTCCTAACTCTTAACTGTTAATTGATTTTAATTATATTGATAGTATTGTCATTTTTTATATTTTGTATTAAGTTGTTGTAAGCTATTTACGGTTGTTATATAAGTGAAAAGATTGGGTGTGTATGAACAGATAGACAAACAGTACAATGCTGTAAGAACTTAGTTATAGCAAAATAAGAAAGAAAGTAAAAGGGTAGATTGCACATTCCATGTAATAAACCCCTTGGTGGTATTTGATCCATCTGTTATTACATTTCATTTCAAATATTCCACTGAGTTACGTAAAAAATAGTGACAAGAGTTCTGCAGTCCAAAGAACTGAATGCTGTATTCTAGAAACATTAAAACTACCGTGTTTCCCCGAAAATACAACATGTCCTGAAACTAAAGCTTTGCCACATTTTTCGGGTGGGCAAAAATATAAGCCCTCCCTGAAAATAAGCCCCCTGGACAACCCCCCCCTCCGGCCAGGCAGAGCACCACTCCCCAACCTAACGGTAACCCGAAGGTACCAAGCCTCGGGAACCGGGGGGGGAGGCAAAGGTGATCATGTTGCTTGGCACCTTCGGGAGACCGCCAAGTTGGTGAATGGCTCTGTGCCCAGCTGAAGAGGGCGGTTGCCGGGCGGCTGCTCTCTTGCGAGCGGGCTCCCGAAGAGCCAGGCACAGCCTCATGGGCGAATGGCTGCGTTGCGCTGTCGTAGCAGTGCAACACAGCAGCCATGAAGCGACTACGCTCACAAGCAGCCAGCAGGCAAACCCCCTTTCCAGCCGGGCATAGCGCCATTTACTGACCATGGGGTATCGCCAAGCCACGTGAGTGCCTGTTTGCCGCCACCTGACTCCCGCGGCTTGGCACCTTTGAAATGCCAGTGAATGGCGCTTTGCACGGCTGGAGAAGGGGGTTACGCGAGCGGCTGTTCCGCTCTCGCTCACACGCTTCCCAGCCTCACGATGCCCTAGCTCAGCTCTCCACGCAAAGCCAGGGCATCTCTGCTGCTGCCACCGCATGGCTTTTTCTGCGGCTTCCAAATCGAGTCTTCCGGCAGTGGCCGCTCTAGGCGTACGCTCTATGGTTGTGGGCCAGCTGCCGGCAGAGTGTACAACCAGAGTGTACGTCCAGAGCAGCCAGTGCCAGAAGACTCCGTTTGGAAGCCGCAGAAAAAGCCATGCGGCGGCGGTGACAACAGAGGTGCCCTGGCTCTGCAGGGAGAGCTGGGCCAGGGCATCGTGAGGCTGGGAAACGTGTGAGTGAGAGCGGAACAGCCGCTCGCATAACCCCCTTCTCCAGCCGTGCAAAGCGCCATTCACTGGCATTTCGAAGGTACCAAGCTGCGGGAGTCAGGTGGCGGCAAACAGGCACTCACGTGGCTTGGCGATACCCCATGATCAGTAAATGGCACTGTGCCTGGCTGGAAAGGGGGTTTGCCGGGGGGCTGCTCGTGAGCATGGTCGCTTCATGGTTGCTGAGTTGTGCTGCTGCGACAATGCAACACAGCCATTCGCCCATGAGGTTGTGCCCGGTTCTTTGGGAGCCCGCTCTCAAGAGAGAAGCCGCCCGGCAACCCCAAAACAATAAACCCTCCCCTCATAATAAGGCGCAAGCCATATTTTGTGGGTAAAAAGAAAATAAGGTACATCTAAGAATTGATTTCAGAAATTGACATGGGAGTTATATTAGTTGAATTAGTTTTCTATGCTCAGCCTTCTTTTTAAACTTGTAAAAACAAATTGATAGAATTGAACTTACGTGTAAATCAGCCCATATTTATGTAACTTGGGGTCTTCTCCTTCAACTGAAAATTTTAGCCATTGCTCTTGAGGACCTTTTCGTTGTTCTTCCAAGTTCCAACTCAGTTCAATATTATGATGGCTCACATGACCTACAACTGGAGGCAGTGGCTTTACTCTAGAATGCCTTCCTACAAATGAACCACATCAAAATTAATGTAATATGACAATATATAAAAACAAGTTCCAAGAGCTGAAAAAAATTAAAATAAATGACAGTAAATTAGCAAAGGCAATATAAAATAGCAGCAGAACAGATTGTTGTTGGTTCAAAATGCCTTATGTTTTTAAACCTTTTAAAAAGAGTTTTAGCTTTTTATTTGAGTGCCAACAGGGACAGAATTTCATGCTATTATTACTATTGTCTGGCAGACAACATCCCGTTTCTCTGAAAATCTAAATATACTACTAAGTTTATCGTACGGGAAGAAAAAGGCAGGCTGAAGCATACTGAATTTTCACCTACCGTATTTTTCAGAGCATAAGACGCACCATTTTTCCCCCCAAAAGAGGCTGAAAATCTGGGTGTGTCTTATACATCGAATACAGCATTTTTTGCTTCCTGAAGCCCCGCCCCTTCACCAAAATGGCCGTGCATACCCTTATGGAATTTCAGAGAGCTCCTGGGGACTGGGGAGGGCAGAAATGAGCAAAAAACGGGCCTCTTTCCCCCCCACCCCACCCCAGCCTCAGCAGCACTCTATAAGCCTCCATAAGGCTATGCATGCAATTTTTTTGACAAAAAAGCAGCCTGTTTTTAGGAAAAATAGACCTTTTTTGCTCTTTTTTGGCCACCCCCACCCCCAAGAGCACTCTGCAAGCCCCCCCCCCAAGGCTACTCATGCCTTTTATTTGAAAAAAAGGGCCCGTTTTTTCAAAAAATGGGCCGTTTTGAGGTTTGCAGAGTGCAAAACTTTTTTTCCCCCTTTTGGAAAGCTCTTTAGTTAGGGTGATTGATGAGAATTAGATTGATCAAGTGCTGTGCCAGCAGAAACAAGTCTTAGGTGCTGCAGATTGTCAGTGATTTCCTTCTCCAGCACACGGATAAATATACCTGGAAACATCTACCTACCTACCTACCTACCTACCTACTCTCTCTCTCTCTTCCTACCTACTGTATTTCTATCTCTCTCTTTCTCTCTCTCCCTCTATCTACCTACCTACCTACCTACTCTCTCTCTCTCCCTCCCTCCCTACCTACTGTATTTCTCTCTCTCTATCCCTCTATCTACCTACCTACCTACTTATTCTCTCTCCCTCCCTATCTACTGTATTTCTCTCTCTCTCCCTCTATCTATCTACCTACCTACTCTCTCTCCCTACCTACCTACTGTATTTCTCCCCCTCTATCTACCTACCTACTTTTTAAAAAAATTGCCTCTTCAAAACCTTGGTGCGTCTTATACTCCAAAAAATACGGTAATGTTCTTATCCTGGTTTCAAACACAACTCCCTATAATATAATAAATATAATTTATTGTATTACAAATAATAAATTAGTACATCAGATTAAAATAATATATTTTCTAAGAATATATAGTGCAAGTATAGGGTAAAAGTACAAACCCTGAAATAAGATGAACTAGCAATGGTTAAGTTCCTTATACACTGAGAAAGAATATAAAATTAATTACTATACATAGATTAACAAGGCTTGTGTGAGTTCTAAAGAAAAGGTAAAATAAGATTCCTAAGATAAAATAAGGGGAGAAAAACACTTCTAGAACTAATAAATACCACAATCATATAAACATTGCTTTGCTGCCTTAACCATAGATTAGGCTAATCTAGAATTTACTGTATTATTAGTTCCAAAAGTGGGTTTTAAAAACACACACATATGAAGTCAGATTTGGGAAGACAGATAGCACTTCTGCAAAAATGGTGAAGAAAAGTGGATCACCTAAGTTAACTGTGCAAGAAGATTGCAGTGGAATTTGCAAGAAATACCATTTGCTCGCAAGCAAAATCTGGTGGGACCACAAAATAGAATGTAATAGAAAATGAAGAACCGAAAGTGTTCTGGTATTTTAAAGTTAAAACAGATAAGCACCTGCCGTATAACACCCCAAACTTAGCAATTATCAATTATAAAGACAAAAAAGTCTGGATGCTGCTTGGAGACAGAATAGAATTGTGGAAAAAAGAAAACAAAAATCTGGATAAGTGGCTGTTGTAGTACCTGGAGACAGCAGAATAAAACAACTGGAGAGAGAAAAATCACAAAATTCAAAGACCCCCCACAATAGAATATAGCAAAAGAAAGCAAAGATAATACCAATAATATTAAGGCACCTTGGGAGCAATGCCAAAAGAGCTGGAGCACCACTTGAACACCCTCGGCATTGACAATACCACCATCAATCAACTGCAAAAAACAGGTTTACTGGGAACAGTTTACATCCCTGAACGATACCCTTAATACCATCAGAATTTGAATTTCATATCTCAAAAGTCTTCCTATAGTTAAGGTCTAATTAAAGTTTCTTCGGGGAAAACCCTGCCTTACATGTGCATATCCCTCATATTTCATCCAGAAACAATTGTTAGAAAAACTGATTTCCCTCAAAGGTAAAAATTGAACATAGGGTTAATTTTGCCCATTCTGCAAATATAGACAAAATACACTTGTGTAAAATGAGATTCATAAATAGAAGAATTTCACAATTTCAAAAGGTAATTTGCTTACCATTGGACACTGCAACTTTAGAATCATGGTAAATATTACTTAAATTAGAGTTGGCTAAAGAAACATAGGAAATTCAACTGAATTTCTTCAATAATTTGTCCTTGACTATTGGTCACCACCCACTTATGCAGAGGTGGGTTCCTACCAGTTCGCACCTATTCGGTAGAACCGGTTTGTCAAATCTACCGAACTGGTTAGAAGAGGTTCCACCAGTGGACCCGGAAAGCAGGCCACACCTACAGAAGAAGTTCCAAAAATTTTTGAAACCCACCACTGGCAAGGATCTTGTAACTTGACAGCTTTAAGACTTGCATGCTTCAATGCCAGAGTTTCTGAATAGCTACTTGGACCGACCTAAGTACTAATTCATAATTTCATATCCGGTCACATGGGCGGCAAGCCACTCCCATCCGGTCACATGGGTGGCAAGCCACTCCCACAAAGGAGGCCACACCGACAGAGTAGGTTCCAACAATTTTTGAAACCCACCACTGCACTTATGGCATGATTAGCAATGTCTTCCAGGGACAATGCTACATTTGAACTTTCAGAATCATGTCAAGGAACGCGTTCTGAAGATGAGAATGACAGATGAAGAGGAAAAGCTAAATTTGATTTAATTTATATTAAACTGATATTGATAATATTAATATTGATTCCTCTTTTTATCTATTTGGTGACTTCCAATTTCTGTTACATTATTATTAGAGGTGTAGTAGCAGTTTTGAGAAATCTCTCTGGAGCATCCTCAAAACTTGTAGGGGAGATATATCTGACCTTGAGCCCTCAAGCTATGCACTTCACATTTCAGGCTTTAAAAAAAAAAATTCAAGTGAACTCATCAACTAGCATACAGATCTTAAATTATTAATTCCTTCTATCCGAAAGTTTATGTGAAGTATTAAAAACATTGCATTCAGTTTTAATAGAAGTTAATCATAACAAGTAAATTTTCCATGAAATTCAATTAAGTCCTACTGATTTCAATAATGTATTCTGGTTCAATAGATGTATTCTGATAAAGTCATGATCCAATATACAGTACAGTAGTTACTAATATTTACATTGCATCTACGCATAAACAAGATGTCGCAATAGTATAGAACAGCTATTTTGCACCAAACTTGCCATTTTTTGCCAAATTTTTGAAGGTTGGGGTTTTAAAGAATAGCTTCAGGTGTGTATTTGCTATGCCCCCAAAATAGCAATAACAAGGGCACTTAGATTTATATATCGCCCCATAATACTTTACAATACTCTCTGTGTGGTTTATGTCAGCATATTGCCACCAACAATCTGAGTCCTCGTTTTACGAACCTCAGAAGGATGGAAGGCTGAGTCAATCTTGAGTCCCATCAGGATTGAACTTCAGGATGTGGGCAGAGTTTGCCCGCAATACTGCATTCTAAGCACTGTGTCACAAGGGCTCGATAGAAATAGAAGACTTTTCTTGAATTTTTCCAGCACTAAGATACATATCCAATCCGCAGGAGTCCGTTTGCACACATTTAATACCACTTAATCCCAGAAAAATAAATATGGGAATTGAAAGCTTAGCCCCTTAAAAACAGTTATATATAATCTCATCCAATGCCTCCCAGTATATTGGGAATACAATTCTGATATGATGTAAAACTCCTTAGAAATAATTTTCAAACATATTGAAAACCCTAGTTCAAGTTAGTCTATTCAATTTAAATATATTCTATTTAATCTATTCAATTGAAAAATGAAACACAATAAAAAATAGTTGGCATTAGAAACAGTTCAATTTAGCAAAATGTTATCTATTATACTAAGGAAATTGTGATTGACATTATGTGTAGTAATACGTAATAGCTTACCCTAGAATAACTAAAATAACTAATACCAAGCATGCATATCTACTTACATATATATACTGAATATTTAGGATATATTGTATATACTATATATAGACTTATGTTTAAGCCAAGAGTTTAGGTGCCAAAATTCATCAAATATTGGGTTTGGCTTATCTGGAATGGACTTATCCACCAGAATTATAGTAATACTTTTTAAAAGTATCTGCATTTCTTGTAAGTCCATCCACAGATAAGCTGATCCTTGAATTTTTTGCCTTAGAAGGATATCATCACTCCATAAATTGTAAAACCAATCTAGCTATAGTGACAGGAGAAAGGGGGAGTGAAGTATTCAATTCTTCTTGCCAATGTATAGATCAGTGATGGCTAAGCTTTTTCTAAAGGTGTGCCAAAAGAGCATACGTGTGCGCTATCGCGCACGTGTGAGTGCCTGCCCACCCACCTGCGCATGCACGAGCAACCTCCCACTGCACATGCGTGAGCAACCCCCATGTGGGGGTGTATTTTTGCTCTCCCCAGGCTTTCCTGAAGCCTGTGGAGGGCAAAAACGACCTCCCCAAACAATCCAAAAGGCTGAAAATCAGCGTGCGCCGGAGCTAAGGGCTGCCAAGGGCTGCCGTGCCAGCAAATATGGTTCCCCATCACAGGTATAAATCAATCAGAGAGCAGTTTCTGTGCATGCATTCCTACCCTTAAACTCTTCAAACTCTTCTCTTAAGTAATCATGTGGTAGGTGACAGAATTGCCATTCCTTCTATGGGCAGCTGGAAAATAACATGTGATAATGTCACACCAAAATGAAGCAAATGTCCTCTGAAATGGGAAAGATGGCGCAGAAACCTGTAACACATCAAAATCTCATGTGAAACTGTAAGCAGTAAGACTTTCCCACCAACTACAACTTATGTCAGGCTCTGCTTTTTGTTTTGAGATTGGAACAAACAATGAATTGGACAAGTTCAAGAACTGTAATTTGCTGTGTCTTCTAAGATTACATCTAAGAAGATATTAAATTTATCTAATTAAATTAAGTTCTATTTTCAACAAACTACAGATCATTTAAGCCAACATAGTTCTAGGCTACATAAACAGAGGGATAGAATCAAGATCACGTGAAGTATTAATACCATTTTATAATGTCTTGGTAAGGTCACACTTGGGATACTGCATTCAGTTTTGGTCACCACGATATAGAAAAGATGTGAAGACTCTAGAAAGAGTGCAGAGAAGAGCAACAAAGAGGATTAGGGGACTGGAGACTAAAACATATGAAGAACGGTTGCAGGAACTGGGTATGAAAAGAAGGACTAGGAGAGACATGATAGCAGTGTTCCAATATCTCAGGGGTTGCCACAAAGAAGAGGGAGTCAAACTATTCTCCAAGGCACCTGTGTGTAGAACAAGAAGCAATGGGTGGAAACTAATCAAGGAGAGAAGCAACTTAGAACTGAGGAGAAATTTCCTGACAGTTAGAACAATTAATCAGTGGAACAGCCTGCAGAGGTTGTGAATGCCCCAACACTGGAAGTCTTTAAGAAGATGTTGGATAGCCATTTGTCTGAAACGGTGTAAGGTTTCCTGCCTGGGCAGGGGGTTGGACTAGAAGACCTCCAAGGTCCCTTCCAACTCTGCTATTGTATTGTATTTAGCTCATTTTGCACAAGCCAGTAGAGGCGTTCCATGCTTTTAAGAATGGTATACTAGAAGCAGATAAAAATTCTAAACTATTTACTGCTACAGATGGTCAGTGCAGAAATGAAGAAATGATGTCAAGATGAATTTGTGCTTGTCTGATTAATCTGAAAAACAAAAAAACATGGAAGAAACTTGGAAACTGTAGATTCTTTATCTCTTATTTAAATACCTTCTTGGCCTTTTGGCTAAGATCAAGTGTAGTATCAACGTGGAAGTAATATATGATTTTATAGTGAGTAAAAAAAAATGTTTCAATGCGTGCTTGTTAAGAATATTGTCCAGCTATTAAAAAATAACTGTAAAACAAAATACTAAAGGCTATAAAAATGATGCCTAGGTTTAGATTCAATTTAGATACAATATAGTATATTCATTTTATAGTTTTGACAACTTGGAGCTTTATGACATCAATTATATTAAAACAGAAACATTATTATTGTATGATCATGTCAATATTTATTGTTTTGGTTTTAAAAAGTTAGATATTTTCATTGCTCAGAAACCTAAATCATTGTTTTTACATATGTAAGGTTTGTCCTAAGCACATCTAGAAAAGTAAAGCCATATAGTGTATAATTTGATTAACTGGATCTGTCTAAAAATGATTTTTTACATGTAACGTATCAAATACTGCAGTAACTTATTTCTTTGCATGCTGTTATTATGCAAATGATACAATTAAGTTATTTATGTCATATTGCAAAGATGACATCCTCCAATTTAATGGACCATTCATGAATAACAAAATTCTCTCCCCTCAATTAGCCTGTAAAAATGAGATTTCATAGTAATTTTAGTAAGCAAGACAGCTACATAATTATTATACATAGATAAATAATTATATAGACCTATCATAAGAATACGTCTTTTAAAAGAAATAAAAGAACAGGCTCATCTAATTCTATTCACTATGTTTTCTAGTGAACTGTTTTATATTTTTAATAATGAAAAAAAATATTAAATCAACCAAAGTTCCCATTAGCTAACCTTATAATCTCTTGCTGCAAAGTCAATTTTGTAGTTTACTTTATCTTCTCTGGAAACATTTAAAACTTATGAAAAATAAAATAAAATTGGGTTTCTTTTCAGTAATCTGCTTTAATTATTGAAAGCAATTACTTTAAGAAGAATTACTTAATACAGGATCTCCTTTATCTTGTCCTGAGAGAAAGTAAAACTCATAAAGCAAAAATAGGCGACATAGCAAGTGTATTAAAAAGGAATCATAAACATTTATATTTTACTGTTCCTCCATCTTGCAATGGAGCCTTTAAACTCTATGAATGCTGGTAGAGCACTACTTACATGGAATAATCATCATGTTCCCAGGATGGAGAAATCTAGCCATACAGTGAGTCACAGAATACAATCACCATAACCTAGTCTTATGGTTTAATATATACAGTACCCACCCTCCATTGTACTTCTCTCTGTTATTTTGAAACAGATATTTTCCATTTTGTCTTGCTTGTAGACATATTTAAAAGCATGTCATAGGTGTGTGTTCTAAACAGATTTCTCTTCTAATGGGTAATTATAATTCATACAAATCTTTGCAAATGCCCCCAATATGGTGTCATTTATAAAAGTAGAATCTTTGGTGCTCTCTGATGTTGGTTGTTTGCTTGTAAACATTTCATTAGCCAACTAGGGAACATATTAGTGCTAATATGGGTTTGTTCCCTGTTTAGCTTGCTCTGCCAGTATTCTTGGGAGCCAGAGGTGGGTTCCTACCAGTTTGCACCTATTCGGTAGAACCGGTTCGTCAAATCTACCGAACCGGTTAGAAGAGGTTCCACCAGTGGACCCGGAAAGCAGGCCAGACCTACAGAGGAGGTTCCAAAAATTTTTGAAACCCACCACTGGCAAGGATCTTGTAACTTGACAGCTTTAAGACTTGTTTCAATGCCAGAGTTTCTGAATAGCTACTTGGACCGACCTAAGTACTAATTCATAATCTCATATCCGGTCACATGGGTGGCAAGCCACTCCCACAAAGGAGGCCACACCCACAGAGTAGGTTCCAAAGGTTTTTGAAACCCACCACTGTTGGGAGCGCAGTTTTCTCCTTGGTAGTTCTGTCATTAGGGTGCTGTTTTCTACCTGATTTTTTTTCTGAATCCTTGTTTATCTGGGTGTTGATTGCTACAGGGTATGTGTTCTGGTCTTTTCATTTCCTTCTTAGCTTTCTATTATCTCTTTTGAATTGTGTTTTAATATGGTTTATTTCTCTATGTCCATTGATAGCTTATTTGTCTGAATGCCACATATCCAGGAATTCTCTAATGCCAGGGGATTTGGCTTGGCCTAGATTGCTCAGAGTTCTCCGGCTTAAACTGTGTTGGGGTTCGTTCCTATGTCCTGGGATTAAGAAAGTTTTCATTACTGCTAGTTGGTATTCATGGATGCACTCAGTCTTCTGCCTGTTTCTCTTACATAGTGGTTTTATAGTTACTACACTATATATATTATAGATGTTTTTAATTCTTGGGCTGCTGGATCTTTTGGTTTACATTAAGATGTTTTTGAGATCTTTAGTTGGTTTGTGTGCTACACTGAGGCCATATCGTTATAATAGTCTGTTGGTTGTTTCTGATAAGTTTCTGATGTATGGTGGTTATTCTTGTCATAACTTGTGTTCGTTGTGCTGTAATATAAAAAGTGGTCAGGTATTTTTGGTGCATGGGTATCCATTTTGTTAGTGGCTGTATAGATCAGAGTTCTACAATGTTTCCGGATTTGCGGACTGGCAGGGGGGAGGGGATGGTTCCATACAAGAAAATATGTACAATTTCGTTGTATTTATTTTATACAATGACAATAAAGACTATACTATACTATGTACACGCAGCTTCATTTATGTAAGCACGCACACCCGTAGTGGGTTTCCAATTTTTTTACTACTGGATCGCTTGTGCATGCATAATGCTTCTGCGCATGCGCAGAAGCATCCAATGGGTGGACAGAGACTCCCACCGCTGCCACTACTGTTCACCCTATCTGGGCCGAACCAGGAGCAACACACCTCTGCTGCTTCTGCTGCTTACTTAAATGGAGTTTGTATGCTTGTGCTTGCCCACTGCTCATGCAAGTGAGGATCCATGTGCGCTTGCTGGCAGTTTCCACAGCCCACTTGCAAACCCCTCATGGGCCACAGATTGACGACCCCTAGTACAGATGCTTTGTTTCCTTTTTATAATGTTCCAGGTTTCTGCAGTGCTTTTGTGCTTGTCTGAATGTGTTTATACAGCTCCTCTTGTGGGAAGTATGGTTGTTACTTTGGTCATGAAGCATTTGATTAGTGGGATTACTTTTTGATAGGCCTGCATTTCTAATTTGCCATCCTTTCTTTCTTCATACAATACTTTTGGAGACTTTAGGAAGGGGCAGGGAAGAACACTGAGCCCAAATGACTTCTTTGAGGAGGTATACAAAAAAAATATTGATTATTTGTTAGGATCATGTTATAATATGGGCAGGGTCAAGGAGAAGAACCTTGCCCATTGTGGCCCCAATTTGGTCTTACCAATTGGCTTGGGGCTTCAAGAGGGGCCCTCATTGGCAGAAGTGGTTGAAGGATAAGAAGATCTCATCCCTGTGCTGTCTATCTCTTGTTTTTTTGCATAGTTTTAATTTTTTAATTTGCATAGTTTTAAATTTTTAATTGCTTTCCTATCCGTTTATGACCTGTAAGTCGCCCAGGGTTGCCTTATGGAGAAGACGGGTGGCATATTTTATTTATTTATTTATTTATTTGATGGATAATATTTCTGAAATTGCGAATTCTAACATAGAAATCCAGAAAGATATTTACAGATACTACTAGGGATCTGGGTACTTGAGAGACCGCCTGCTGCCAATTACCTCCCAAAGACACATTAGATCACACAGGGTTGGCCTCCTCCGGGTCCCATCTACTAGCCAATGCCACCTGGCTACTACCCGGGGGAGGGCCTTCTCTGTGGCAGCTCCGGCCCTCTGGAACGAACTTCCCGCAGGGATTCGGACCCTCATCTCTCTCCAGGCCTTCCGAAAAGCCGTCAAAACCTGGCTTTGCCGGCAGACCTGGGGTTGATGAGTTCCCCTCCCCTCTCGACTTGTGTGGTTGTGTGATTCTTGTTGATTTTAAATTATTTGTATCCTATTCTATGTTCCCCTTTTCCCCTTTTGAGTTCTTCGCCGCCCTGAGTCCCTCCCGGAGAAGGGCGGCATACAAATAATAAAATTCAATTCAATTCAATTCAAAAGTGCAGATCTTCAGCAAAGAATTACATTTCTAAGTTTCAAATTATCAAAAAAAAATTAAAATTCCAATTATCTCAAATTAATGACTATTTTTTGTTAATAATGTTTCCAAGAAAAAATTACAGAATTCAAACATCTTCTATCAGCTAATTGTAAAATTACGTTAAAGCTTTATATAACATTCAACTGTTAAGAAAATGTTCTCTATTGATCTTTGCAAAAACTCTTTAAAAGTTTCACCAACTCCTTACACTATAGGATTTCATTATTAATGCCTATCTTTTCCGCACTATAACCTGAATATCTGTTCCTTACAATTCAGTTGTCCAATTTTTCTGCGTTTTCTATTCTTTCTCCATTCTTAGAAAAATACTCCTTTTTTGCTGACTCCTATATGTTTCTCCTTAAACCAACATTATCATATTCATGTTGTTCCTGGGATCCTGAAATAACATCAGGCTTCTTCTTCGCTTCAACTTGACCCAGTGTTTCAGTTTAAATCAACAAGACTCCTTTTCTTAAGAAATTTCAGAACGGACTTCCATTTGGAGCTAAAACATTTCTATATATCAAGATACACATGGGACAAATAATTGCTTCTGCTATTGTTCTGGATCTGGAATATTAAAGTCAAGGCACACCAGATCCAACCATTCTAAAAGGTGGATTGCACTTTTTCACTGGCAGAATTCCTCTGCTTTAAACAGCGGTTGAGTAACCAGAAATTCAACAGATGAAACTTGTTTCTCACTGCACCTCCATTTGGATTGCAGAGAAAACCTTACCGGAAAAAGAAAGAAAAAAGATGACAATTTACATCGGTTTTTCCTCCTCCTGTCTTTTCTTTAAAAGGACAAAATTTGCACCCTACTCCCAAAGGAATAGAATACAGGTAGTCCTCGACTCAGAACATTTAGTGACCCTTCAAAGTTACAACAGCTCTGAAAAATGTGACTTAGGATCCTTTTTCACAGATATGATTTTTGAAGCATCCCCATGATGCCACAATCAAAATTCAGACGCTTGGCAACCGGTTATGACCAGTGCTGTATCTCAAGGTCATCTTGTAAATTCACCTTTTATACCCTTCTGACAAGCAAAGCCAATGGGGAAGCCAATTTCACTTAACAACCGCGTTACTCTCTTATCAACTGCCGCGATTCACTTAACAGCTGCAGCAAGAAAGGTCCTAAAATGGGGCAAAGCTCACTTCACAAAGGCCTCACTTAACAACAGAAATGCAGGGCTCCCATTATGTAAGTGGAGAACTACTTCCATACTACTCTGCCTTTATACCCTTCCAGGAAAATGTGGCCTCTCTCCTTTTCCATGCAAGTGTGTAATCAATCTTTCTTTCTTTCTTTCTTTCTTTCTTTCTTTCTTTCTTTCTTTCTTTCTTTCTTTTCTTTCCGGAGAAATGTTGGCACTGGGGATTTACACACTCTGCCTCACTTCACAACAGAAATGTGGGGCTCCATTATGTAAGTGGAGAACAACTTCCATACTAATCTGCCTTTATACCGTTCCAGAAAAATGTGGCCTCTCTCCTTTTCCATTCAAGTGTGTTATCTATCTATCTATCTATCTATCTATCTATCTATCTATCTATCATCTATCATCTTTCTTTTTCTTTCTTTCTTTCTTTCTTTCTTTCTTTCTTTCTTTCTCTTTCTTTCTAGAGAGATGTTGGCACTGGGGATTTACACACTCTGCCTCACTTCACAACAGAAATGTGGGGCTCCATTATGTAAGTGGAGAACAACTTCCATACTAATCTGCCTTTATACCGTTCCAGAAAAATGTGGCCTCTCTCCTTTTCCATTCAAGTGTGTTATCTATCTATCTATCTATCTATCTATCTATCTATCTATCTATCTATCTATCTATCTATCTATCTATCTATCATCTATCATCTTTCTTTCTTCTTTCTTTTTCTTTCTTTCTTTCTTTCTTTCTTTCTTTCTTTCTTCCTTCCTTCCTTCCTTCCTTTCTTGAGAGATGTTGGCACTGGGGATTTACACACTCTGCCTCACTTCACAACAGAAATGTGGGGCTCCATTATGTAAGTGGAGAACAACTTCCATACTAATCTGCCTTTATACCGTTCCAGAAAAATGTGGCCTCTCTCCTTTTCCATTCAAGTGTGTTATCTATCTATCTATCTATCTATCTATCTATCTATCTATCTATCTATCTATCTATCTATCATCTATCATCTATCATCTTTCTTTCTTTCTTTCTTTCTTTCTTTCTTTCTTTCTTTCTTTCTAGAGAGATGTTGGCACTGGGGATTTACACACTCTGCCTCACTTCACAACAGAAATGTGGGGCTCCATTATGTCAGTGGAGAACAACTTCCATACTAATCTGCCTTTATACCGTTCCAGAAAAATGTGGCCTCTCTCCTTTTCCATTCAAGTGTGTTATCTATCTATCTATCTATCTATCATCTTTCTTTCTTTCTTTCTTTCTAGAGAGATGTTGGCACTGGGGATTTACACACTCTGCCTCACTTCACAACAGAAATGTGGGGCTCCATTATGTAAGTGGAGAACAACTTCCATACTAATCTGCCTTTATACCGTTCCAGAAAAATGTGGCCTCTCTCCTTTTCCATTCAAGTGTGTTATCTATCTATCTATCTATCTATCTATCTATCTATCTATCTATCTATCTATCTATCATCTATCATCTTTCTTTCTTTCTTTCTTTCTTTCTTTCTTTCTTTCTTTCTTTCTTTCTAGAGAGATGTTGGCACTGGGGATTTACACACTCTGCCTCACTTCACAACAGAAATGTGGGGCTCCATTATGTCAGTGGAGAACAACTTCCATACTAATCTGCCTTTATACCCTTCCAGGAAAATGTGGCCTCTCTCCTTTTCCATGCAAGTGTGTAACTATCTATCTATATCTATCTATCTATCTATCTATCTATCTATCTATCTATCATCTATCATCTTCTTTCTTTCTTCTTTCTTTCTTTCTTCTTTCTTTCTTTCTTTCTTTGAGAGAAGTTGGCACTGGGGATTTACACACTCTGCCTCACTTCACAACAGAAATGTGGGGCTCCATTATATAAGTGGAGAACTACTTCCATACTAATCTGCCTTTTATACCGTTTCCAGAAAATGTGGCCTCTCTCCTTTTCCATTCAAGTGTGTTATCTATCTATCTATCTATCTATCTATCTATCTATCTATCTATCTATCTATCTATCTATCTATCTATCTATCTATCATCTATCATCTTTCTTTCTTTCTTTCTTTCTTTCTTTCTTTCTTTCTTTCTTTCTTTCTTTCTTTCTAGAGAGATGTTGGCACTGGGGATTTACACACTCTGCCTCACTTCACAACAGAAATGTGGGGCTCCATTATGTCAGTGGAGAACAACTTCCATACTAATCTGCCTTTATACCCTTCCAGAAAAATGTGGCCTCTCTCCTTTTCCATTCAAGTGTGTTATCTATCTATCTATCTATCTATCTATCTATCTATCTATCTATCTATCATCTATCATCTTTCTTTTTCTTTCTTTCTTTCTTTCTTTCTTTCTTTCTTTCTTTCTTTCTCTTTCTTTCTAGAGAGATGTTGGCACTGGGGATTTACACACTCTGCCTCACTTCACAACAGAAATGTGGGGCTCCATTATGTAAGTGGAGAACAACTTCCATACTAATCTGCCTTTATACCGTTCCAGAAAAATGTGGCCTCTCTCCTTTTCCATTCAAGTGTGTTATCTATCTATCTATCTATCTATCATCTTTCTTTCTTTCTTTCTTTCTAGAGAGATGTTGGCACTGGGGATTTACACACTCTGCCTCACTTCACAACAGAAATGTGGGGCTCCATATGTAAGTGGAGAACAACTTCCATACTAATCTGCCTTTATACCGTTCCAGAAAATGTGGCCTCTCTCCTTTTCCATTCAAGTGTGTTATCTATCTATCTATCTATCTATCTATCTATCTATCTATCTATCTATCTATCTATCTATCTATCATCTATCATCTTTCTTTCTTTCTTTCTTTCTTTCTTTCTTTCTTTCTTTCTTTCTTTCTTTCTAGAGAGATGTTGGCACTGGGGATTTACACACTCTGCCTCACTTCACAACAGAAATGTGGGGCTCCATTATGTCAGTGGAGAACAACTTCCATACTAATCTGCCTTTATACCGTTCCAGAAAAATGTGGCCTCTCTCCTTTTCCATTCAAGTGTGTTATCTATCTATCTATCTATCTATCATCTTTCTTTCTTTCTTTCTTTCTAGAGAGATGTTGGCACTGGGGATTTACACACTCTGCCTCACTTCACAACAGAAATGTGGGGCTCCATTATGTAAGTGGAGAACAACTTCCATACTAATCTGCCTTTATACCGTTCCAGAAAAATGTGGCCTCTCTCCTTTTCCATTCAAGTGTGTTATCTATCTATCTATCTATCTATCTATCTATCTATCTATCTATCTATCTATCTATCTATCATCTATCATCTTTCTTTCTTTCTTTCTTTCTTTCTTTCTTTCTTTCTTTCTTTCTTTCTTTCTTTCTTTCTTTCTAGAGAGATGTTGGCACTGGGGATTTACACACTCTGCCTCACTTCACAACAGAAATGTGGGGCTCCATTATGTCAGTGGAGAACAACTTCCATACTAATCTGCCTTTATACCCTTCCAGGAAAATGTGGCCTCTCTCCTTTTCCATTCAAGTGTGTTATCTATCTATCTATCTATCTATCTATCTATCTATCTATCTATCTATCTATCTATCTATCATCTATCATCTTTCTTTTTCTTTCTTTCTTTCTTTCTTTCTAGAGAGATGTTGGCACTGGGGATTTACACACTCTGCCTCACTTCACAACAGAAATGTGGGGCTCCATTATGTCAGTGGAGAACAACTTCCATACTAATCTGCCTTTATACCCTTCCAGAAAAATGTGGCCTCTCTCCTTTTCCATGCAAGTGTGTAACTATCTATCTATCTATCTATCTATCTATCTATCTATCTATCTATCTATCTATCTATCTATCATCTATCATCTTTCTTTCTTTCTTTCTTTCTTTCTTCTTTCTTTCTTTCTTTCTTTCTTTCTTTCTTTCTTTCTAGAGAGATGTTGGCACTGGGGATTTACACACTCTGCCTCACTTCACAACAGAAATGTGGGGCTCCATTATGTAAGTGGAGAACAACTTCCATACTAATCTGCCTTTATACCGTTCCAGAAAAATGTGGCCTCTCTCCTTTTCCATTCAAGTGTGTTATCTATCTATCTATCTATCTATCTATCTATCTATCTATCTATCTATCTATCTATCTATCTATCATCTATCATCTATCATCTATCATCTATCATCTTTCTTTCTTTCTTTCTTTCTTTCTTTCTTTCTTTCTTTCTTTCTTTCTTTCTTTCTTTCTTTCTAGAGAGATGTTGGCACTGGGGATTTACACACTCTGCCTCACTTCACAACAGAAATGTGGGGCTCCATTATGTCAGTGGAGAACAACTTCCATACTAATCTGCCTTTATACCCTTCCAGGAAAATGTGGCCTCTCTCCTTTTCCATTCAAGTGTGTAATCTTCCTTTCCTTCCTCCCTCCCTCCCTCCCTCCCTCCTTCTTTCTTTCCGGAGAGATGTTGGCACTGGGGGATTTACACACTCCGCACGTGCCTCTCTTCTCCGGCTCAGCCGCATTGGGCTGCGTGAGTTCCTTCCAACTTCCCGCGCTCAGCTTGCTTGCAAAGAAGCCTTCGGGGGGGGCTTCTCTTCCTGGGGCCTCCGGAACAGCCCTCTTTCCCCCCTCAAGGGGCTCTTCCCCACCCACCCCTCTCTTCTCAAGCCACCCGGCTCCCTCTTCTCCGTCCCTTCTCCCTCCTCACCTATCCCCGGCTCCATCAGCATCCGTCTTCAGGGCTATTACTCCAAGTCGACAAGGCCGCGCCGGCGTCCCGTTGCCATAGCAACGTAACGGCCCAATTAGGCGCGCGCTTCACAGATTGATCTCTGGGCGGGAAAAGGAGAGGCGGGGTGTGAGGGGAGAGGAATATGTCGCCTTGTATTGTTGACCGGAATGCCAATTGAGGGGGAAAGTGGCGCTTTTACATAAAATAATGGAGTCTCCTCACGAGCAAACCCCTCTTGGGACTGTCCCATTTCCCAGTTTCGAGTTGCCTTCCTCTTCAGGTAACAACTGAGTGAGGAGAACAAGTGGAACGTCGAAGGTTGTTTGTAGCTGAGGGGAAGAATCTCCACACAGCCTTGTGGAGATTCCCGCCTCTGTATTATTATTTTTATTTTTATTTTATTATTATTATTTTTTTATTATTATTATTTTATTTTTATTATTTTATTATTATTATTATTTTATTATTATCTTATTATTATTTTATTATTATTATTATTTTATTATTGTTGTACAATTGTATCACAGCGGCCAGTTGTTTCGCCGGATTTGGCATTGGTTACTAGTCGGGCCCCACCCAGGGGCCTAGGACGTCGTAACGTATTTTCGTAATATGCGTGCAGATCCAAGCAGTGCGGCTTTTTGCATTTGGACTGATGGTGATTTTGTCAATTTTTAACTGTTTTAAATGTAATTCCAGTGCTTTTGGAATAGCACCCAGTGTGCCAATTACCACTGGAATTACCACTGCTGGTTTGTGCCATAGTCGTTGAATTTCGATTTTTAAGTCCTGGTATCTTGCGATTTTTTCATGTTCCTTCTCGGCGACCCTGCTATCACCTGGTATTGCGATGTCTATGATTGTGACCTTATTTTTCTCAACCAGTGTGATGTCTGGTGTATTATGCGCCAGTATTTTGTCGGTTTGTATACGGAAATCCCACAAGATCTTGACCATCTGATTTTCGGTGACTTTTTCAGGCTGATGTTCCCACCAGTTTGTTGCTGTTTTAATATTATAATTTTTGCACAAATTCCAATGGATCATTTGTGCTACTGAATTGTGCCGCAATTTATAATCAGTCTGCGCGATTTTTTTTACAGCAGCTGAGTATGTGATCAACAGTTTCATCAGCTTCTTTGCAAAGTCTGCATTTGGCATCATCAGAGGATTTTTTGATTTTGGCCTTAATGGCATTTGTGCGGATAGCTTGTTCTTGCGCAGCCAGGATTAGTGACTCTGTTTCTTTCTTATTATTATTATTATTATTATTATTATTATTATTATTATTATCTTATTATTATTATTATTATTTTATTATTATTTTGAAAAAAATTATTAGTTTTATTACAGAAAAAGAACAAAAAAAAAAGAATCGTCTTTCATTACATCTTGTAGAAAAGCGTATCCATTGGTCACAAGTACATTCCGTGCGTTCCTCCCACAATCCGCATATATTCTATTCAGTTTGAATTGTATATGTTAAAATTTATATATTTTACTATCACCATACCACCGTTTTCATTTAATTAAGATTTTCAAGAACACAAGCCACCTGCTGGCATGTTTTTTTTTTCCTCCTTCCCCCAGTCTCAATAAATCTGCCATATCTTTATAACATATTCTAAGAAAAAAAAGATTTTTTTTTTTAATCTATGTTTCTTTGTTTTGTTTTTTTTCTATTTCTAAATGTATTTGTTGTAAGCCGCCCGGAGTCCTTCGGGATTGGGCGGCCTATAAATTCATTAAATCATAATCAATTAATAGGACAACTAACATTTCCTCTCCCTAACGTATCTTTATTATTATTGTAGTTAACTAGAGCAGTGTTTCTAATTTGTTTGGGTGAATAAATATCTAGAGCAGTGTTTCTCAACCTTGGCAACTTGAAGATGTCCGGATTTCAACTCCCAGAATTCCCCAGCCAGCATTCGCTGGCTGGGGAATTCTGGGAGTTGAAGTCCAGACATCTTCAAGTTGCCAAGGTTGAGAAACACTGCTCTAGAGATTAGATTGATAAGCGAATGCTGGCTGGGGAATTCTGGGAGTTGAAGTCCGGACATCTTCAAGTTGCCAAGGTTGAGAAACACTGAACTAGAGGTTATTTACTACTTTTCTCACCTCTCCACAGCCGCCTCTGTATTTTGATGTGTGTGTTTTTAGGCGCTGTTGTGTGTGTCTCTCTCTCCAAGGGCAGCAGGAAAATACGCGCGATAGAAAAGATGTATAAAATAGGAATATTCCTTACTGAACGTTCCTTGGTTTCTTGCAATCTTTTAATTTGAGAAGACCCCCCATTTTCCAAGTATTTCTGGGAAATTTAATTTCATATGTGCAGGCTTCAGGGACCACTCGGAGTCAGTAAAAAAAAAAAAAACATTGGGGAAATGGTTTAAATTCTTTTTTTTTTTTAATTGAAAATTTTTATTGTGTTTGGGTTATTCTATTTAATTTTTTTTTAACTTTTGTATTATGTATTTCTTTTAATGTTGTACGCCGCCCTGAGTCCTTGGGAGAAGGGCGGCATATAAATCTAATAAACCTTAAACCTTTAAAAAAAAACCCTTACAAATATTTACCTCCCCTCCCCCGCCCTCTCCACCTGAACCCCCCCCAACCTCCCCCCCCAACCTTCCCCCCCACCTTCCCCCCCCCCCGACTTCCCAGAACCAATACAGGGTATAAATCTTTAACAAAGATGTTCTAAAATAAACTTAAAGAAAGTTAGCATCATCTTTCATTTGAGCTTTAACTCCTCTTTTGTTAAGCTAACTCTAAACAGATTATATCATTCCTTGTTTCTTCAGCCATAAACTATCTGGAATTTCTTAGTCCGGTATTTATTTTGAATATAGTCAATCCATCTTCTCCAGTCCAGTTTATATCTCTCGTTTGAGTGGTCCTTGAGATATGCTGATATTTTAGCCATCTCTGCTAGGTTTGTTACTTTTAATGTCCATTCTTGAATAGTAGGCAAATCTTCCTTCTTCCAGTATTGCGCCACCAACAGTCTTGCTGCCGTTATTAAATACAAAATCAAGTTAGTCTCTATAACAGTACAATCAGTAGTTATACTTAACAAGAATAACTGGGGGTTATTAAAATGGTTTACATTCTTGATCTGATTCCAGATGCTTCATATTAAACAGTGCTGTGAAATAATATGTCATTTCTCTCGCTCTCAAATCCCAGAAATCTCACCTTGCACTCCTTGATTATTTTTTTAAATATTTGATACTGAACTAAAGATTGCTATAATACAGTTATCAAACAATTGCATCGTGTGATAAAAAACTATTGAATTGAGATTAAGTGATCTTCACAATCAGTCACAATGCCCTCATTCTGTAGTACACTTTTTCATAGGAATCGTGAAACAGGTTTTTGGCAAAAGGGAAGCACAACAGACTTCTTAATCGTAATCTATATTAGCAAAGGAGAAGCTGGAGACTACATTGCAGAAGAACAAAACCATCTTGCTTTTAATTAGTCCAAACTGAAAAAGAAATTAATTAACTGAACATGCCAAAAACTACTGACTTTTCCTAAATTGTATCTCCAGATACACATCATTCTAAATGAGGGTGTTCTGATGTTTGAACTTTGATTAATTTTTTTGTGAACCTCAAAAGTCTAAATTGATAACGCAGAGAGAAGTTCATGACAAAAACTTTCAAATTAAATAGGTATAACCTTTGAACTAAATTATTTTAATGACTTTCATTTTTCACCTGCACTCTAACCCTTTGGCATTTTGTTAATGTCATGGTCTTCACTAAAAACCCAGGCAGTGCTTAATTGTAAGGAATAGTGTATGAAGAAGAAATATGGATTGCTTAACCCTTTACTCTAAGAATCAGTATTTGTCACAATTATTTGACTTTTATCAACCAGTGGAAAAGAGTTGGAAGAGGAAAGAATGCTGAAAGATATAGAAGATTTAGACTCAGAATAGAGCTGGAAGGGACTTTGAAGATCTTCTAGTCCAGTCCCGTGCTAGAAATGAGACTTTTTAATGATTTGCTTTTCTCTTCATGTTGATGATGATAACAACAACAAAGATAACAATAATAATAAGGAGAAGATGACGCCATGGGAACATAAAGTGTAAAAAGTTACCAAAAATGAGACACTGAAGATCCTGTGGGACTTTCAAATACAGACGGATTGTCATTTGGAATACAACACGCCAGATATCATGGTTGTTGAGGGCAGAAGCGTACAGTTTATTGATATCACTGTACCAGGAGATTGCAGAGTCAAAGAAAAAGAACTGGAAAAAAATCACAAAATACCGCGACCGGCCATCGAAACTACACAACTATGGATGAAACATGTAACAGTGATACCCATTGTCATGGGGGCACTTGGTACCATGTCCAGGAATTTTACAAATCACATCAATAAATTGCAGCTTCCTGCAATAACACCAGCAGAACTGCAAAAAACTATGCTACTCGGAACATCTTATATCTTAAGAAGGTACTTGGTTGATACCTAGGACGCTAGCAGCAAACCGTATCAACCATTCGCACCAGTCAATGGTATTTCTAATGCATTTTTGAATGTTCAGTTAGCTGACTTTCATGTTTAATGAATAAAGTATATAATAATAATATATTAATAATAATATAACAAACAACAACAACAATGATAATAATAATAATACATTATGCTACTCAATGACTTTGGGTGTCATTGGGTGTCAATAAAAAAGAAAAGATGGCAAATGCAGGGGCCTCACTGTTCCTTGGCAAAGGTCTGGATGAAGTCAGGTATTCACAGCAATTTTAAACAAAATCACAGTGGGAGCCATCTGGTTCCTGGGGGGAACCATGTTCCTGAGGGCAACACTGCTACAGAGAAAGCATACTTCCTGGATTCTGAGCCATCACATTGTTTAATCAGAGGATTCTGGAAAATGCCTGGGCAGATGTTATGGGAGACAAGCAATCCCTCTAGTAACCAGAAAAACTATCTATCTGGCAAGTGAAACATTCCTTCATGGAAAGTGTGCATTATTATCTGGTTGTGATTGTTTCAGGGATTTTAAACAGGCAAGACCATTCAGGTGGATGTTTTTACCAAGCATATGCAATGTGCTATATAGATTTAATAACTGGACTTGTAATTTTCAACATAATACTTGTAACTTTTATTGTATTATCAAAATAAGATTACTCTATAACAATATTTATTTAGTTAATTTTTAATTAGGAGCCCTAGAACTCAGGCCAAAGTATTCTTTAGAAACTCCATTTCATTTACATATTGTATACTTTTATTTCCAGTTTGATTTTTATTTATTTTTCTTTTATTTATTCATTAAACTTAGAAACAACCCATCTCATCCACAGAGGGACTCTATAGAAACCTAAACTTAATGCTTGAAACGTTTCAATACAGTATGAATAGTGAACTAAATCCTATTTGTTTGTTAATGCTGTTTAATTTGTAATATCTATTCAAGGTCTCCAGCATCTCATATGATACTCTGTCCTACATGTTACAGTTCATGGAATATAAGAAGAATTGTTCTAGTTGAACTAAAAACCCATATAGTCTAGCAACTAAGTAGGACACTGTCAGAATAATACATTCTACATTCTCACTTATAAACTTGTTTCATTTAACAATTGTTCAAATGTACAATCGTGTAAAAAACAGTATGTAATATAAATAGTATAAAAATAGGGTTTTCTTTTTGCCAATCCTGTTGCAGCATCTGTCACATGATCACTGTTTAAGGATTTTGCAATTGACTTGCAACAAACAGAATTAATAAAGAAGGTGAAAGTAAAATTGGTCATGGTCACATAGTGTTTAACTAATGATTCCGGGAATTCACTTAACAATCAAAGGAGAAATGAGGTCATAAGCTTATCAAGGCCATGTAATGTTTCACTCAGCAACTAAAATGCTTAGCAACAGAGTTGCTAGTCTCAATTAAATTCTCTAAACAAGGATCACCTGTAATAATGTATCCATGTTCCCTAACTATGGGGTACTATGCATCAACAAGATTTTAAGATCAAAGTGTCATAGCAGTTTGAAGAGTGATGTAGCAAAGGTTAAAAGGCCATTTATCTAACATATGCTCAAATTTTAATTTCTGGAACCTTGGTCCCTGCCATATCAATCTTAGCCTATAAAAATATACTTTCAACATTATTCAAAATTTTCAGAAATCTACTAATATACTAACATGATTATTTGGATTGTTGGCATCTTGCTAGTCTTGAGTCCCCAATAAGCACCCTTATGTTTTTAAACAACTCTACAGTCAGCATCTGGATAGAATACCTCTTCACAGACTTACTGCATATTTGACCCTTACATTACGTTTCCTTCAGTAGTTTTGTACCTGAAAACTAGTGCTGCCTCTGTGCTAATCTTCAGGAAACTGCAAAGCATACACAGAAAAGCTTCTATGGTTACTGAGACGTGGTGCTAGAATAAACAAGGAATAGGTTGCAGAGATAGCTGTTTCCAGCATGAACAAACTGAAAACCACATGATCTTGTAATCAGTAATATACTAGGGCTGTGTGGGTGTAAAAAGTGGCTGTTTCATTTATTACATTCTGATCTTACCCAGTCTCCAAGCAGTTTAGGAGCCATATATACTCTGCATTTTTCTGAAAAAACATTAGATTAAGATTTAGTAACCTGTACTGTATCTTATAGTGCAATTCATAGCTAAACAGTTTTCGAGTCTATTTTTCATTTCAGCTCTAATGCTAATGAACGGATTTCTAGGACATCCCAGATCATCCATCCTGCCAAGGCCGGTAAAATGAGAATCCCACATCGTTGGGGGCAATATGATGACTATGGAAACTGCTTAGAGATGGCTGTAAAGCACTATGAAGCTGTATATACGTCTTAAGTGCTATTGCTATTCTCATTTTTAAGTTTAGATCTAATAACAACCCTAATCATTCTTATTTTCAGCTCAGATTTAGATACTTTACTTATTTTGGTAAAGGTAGTAATATTCAAGATAGCTGAATAATGCTCATAATGTATCAGAACAGTAATACTAAGCAGTATGGTGATCTTACAGAGAACCCCCAGTGAAAAGCCTAAATAGGAAATACTAGACAGCCTGTGCTTTATTGGGCCATAGAGAAACAAAATGACAACAGGTGGACAAAATAACAGTGGGAGTGGGAGTGACTTCTGGCTCCTTGCTGGCTTCCGCATTGAGCTTGTGTGAGAAACTGGCAGGGAGCATTAGAAATGCTCCCTCCCTCCTCCTTTCCTGGCCTCCTTCCCTCTCACCTACTCTCCCACCTTTCCCCCTTCTCCTTCCCTTCCCCCCTTCCCTTTCTGTTCCTTCCCCCTTCCTTCCTTCCTTCCTTCCTTCCTTCCTTCCTTCCTTCTCCTGACAGATCATTAAGCAGGATTGTGTGTTAACTATGACTGCAACCCCTGCTGGCTTGGAAAATCAATCAGGAAGTCGTACGTCCCAGGAAGGCCACTAGGAATGGCCACTGCCATTTGTGGAAAGATACACCAGTGCTTGCGTAGTGCAGCACGTGTGCAGCCAAGCCAAATTGAGAATAGCTGCTGCCTGGTTGCTGGGGGATGCACAGGTGGCTGCTGTCACTTCACAGTACAAGATATGCAGAGCCAAGTTATTCAGGAGAACAAGCAGAAGGAGTGGGAGTAATCTTAGCTGCTGGCTTTCCCATTTGTTTATGGAACACCAGCAGGAAAGCTCACAAATGGCAATCATGAAACTGGTGCTCTCAACTATTGTCAAGGGCCTGGATTGCGATCACATGTCTGGGGATGCTGGGACAGCCAGAACTTTGATAACCAGTCATAAGTACTACTATGTACAGCACCATCATGATTTCAAACCATCACTTAGAACAAGTAGCCATTAACTGGGGACTACTTGCATTCTTTACTAGCAAACTTGTGGTAACAGTTACATAAGGCATGGGATGGATAAAATAGTTCAATTAATTTTGGTCACAAAGATTTGATTTAAAAGATCTTTAAAGTGGAGAGGTTGGGAGCATATATATAAATGAAACTGTAATCATTTGTCTCCAAAATGTGAACATACAAGTGCTTAAAGAGGAAAATACAGAGTGTGTCTAATTGGGTAGTCACTACATGTGAATATGTTTCCCATAACTGCAGGAAGTAAGAAAAACACTCCTTTAATATATTAAAAAGTAATGAATGAAAACTTCAAACTAAACATCACCATAGAATGAAATCTGAGAAGAATCTGAGATGTATGCCCCCGGGTAATACACCAATATCTCTTTTGGCCTAAAGAAAAACAAGAGTTGATTCCTTCTCCAGCTTATATGAATATTATTACGGTCTACATTTTTAATATTCTCCAAAATATTATCAGTGCTTCAGAGATTCAATCCCTATCTATAAAGTGGTATTTGAAACAATCCAAACAAATATATTTATGGATTCAAGCCTTACACAAGCTGCATTAGATCCAATCAGTTGTTTTTTTCCATCTCAGCTAGGATAGCAGGAGTGTGGGATAGAATGTGCAGTGTAATGATATGATAGAAAATTCAGCAGATGTAACTATTTCCCTGTACTGTAGAACTATCCTACATTCTACATTTGTTCTCTTCATCTCAAAACCTCATTAGAGAATTAGGATAAAAGGGAGCACTTCCACATCCAATATAGCTCAGAGAGACTATGGATGATTTCCAGCAATATTAACCAGGGATAACATGAAGGTATACATTAAAACATCAACCCCTAATATGCCCATCTGTTTGGTTGCTTCTGGGATTTTAACATGCTCACAGCATATTTAATTAATAAGGATTTGCAAAGTTCGGGGATGGAGGAATTGTAAAACTAGAGTATTCACATAGCAATCAAGACTTTAAATGGGATGGAATAAAACCCATGTCACAAAATGCAACAAGAAAATTAAGTAACATTCTGTTATTTACTTTAACTCATAGATACTATAGATTCAGTCAATAATCCTGTAATAGTTTCCTGTCAAAATAATGCAACTGAATTCCATACAATCATTATATTTGCAAATATAATGTTATTTAGTCATTGTTTCCTTGCCCCTCCCACCAGATAGCATTTGCTTGAGTGTAGAAAATGAAATATCCTAGCAACAGAAATGCTCCCTTTGATACCTGAACCTACTTTAACAAATGAAAAATAAATCCATTTGTTATGAAGAAGTGATTCTCTTCAATGTTATTGTAAGTAATTTTGGAACCTAGCCATTTTTAATTGTTACTCTGCTAGATCAAAGCAAAGGATGACCGCTTAAAGGGATTCTTTTAATCTTTATACTCCATTTGTTGGGTCTCAGGGTCATTACATGAATCAAGGTAGCTGAATTATAAATTTCAGGTGTCATGAAGAAGTAATACAATATATTTGGATATTCTCTCAGGTTGATGGAAGATAGAACTAAAGATAGGGCAATAATAGATTTATGCAGTCATGTTGCCTGATATAGATAAACTGAATGTGTAAGGTGTTCTTCTGAGAAGAAATAATAGATTGTCTTTTCCTATTTTTTTTATGGTCATGTAGGCCATGCTCAAATCACTTTGCTGCTCACACATTACAAAAGATAGGATCATGATGGAATTCCTCCAGAAATATTGAGTTGCAGGGCTAAATATAAACCATCCTTCTGCTTCAAATAAACATTAATTCTGGCTGTTGATTTCTTCCTGGCAGACAGTTCAGTTGCTGCTAAAATGACAGAGGAAGGTCTGTGCTCTAGACTAGCCCTATTGGAGTAGATATGGCTTCAGCTCTGATGCTCCCCATGAATGCTCTCTCATTGTTAAACCAAAGGAATACATGGAGTCTTCAAGACTGAGAAGGTTCAAGCCCTTTTATCCTTATAAATCATTCCTGTCATTCTGTAATATACTCAGTCTAATCTAGGTCAGAACAAGAAATTCCCAAAACTCTCATTCACTTCAGATTTTGACCATTTGACTAACCTCAGGCCTTGACATTTATCCAGGCTGATAATTTCCATTTATTGAACTGTTTAGTTGCTAAGAGTTAGACAGCTAGCAAACTGTAGATGTTCATTTGAGACAGTGGTTGCAGTATTTATTTTTTTAAAAAACTATTTCATTTCATAACAAAGTCATTCTCTCTTTCTCTGAAGTTTCCTCAGTAACGTGTGCAGAATATTTATTTTCTGCCCATTTTCAACACGAGACAACTGTTTGCACACAAACACAGCAACAAAGAGCAGAATGTTTGGCACTGAAAGGGGTTAATGGAATGAATGCCGGTGCTGTTTATGAAGTAGTCAATAAATGTGAGACCTGCTACGAAAGGGAAGCAGTCCTGTGATTTATGCATGTTTATGTAGTTTCCTGAATACAGAGGTGAATAACTTGTGACACCACAACTACATAGTGCTCCCCAAACTGGCCCACCTTAAGATTAGCTGTGGTTCACTATGTATGCTACCAGTTTAAGCTAAAATAGTATTAATGGGATTAAAAAGAAAAAGATAAATCTTATTCCTTCAAAATAATAGACAATGTGCCCCAATATCCTTTACATGATCATATCCTTAATTACAGTTTTGACTTCCCAATCTGGGGCTGAAAGGGAGAGACTCACCCAAAGTCACCCAGCTGGCTCCCACTCCTAAAGAAGGACTAGAAGTCATGGTTACTATCTTTTAATCCAGCAATCACTACCCTAACTACACATCTTCCAGAGCTGGGTTCCTACAAGTTCACACCAGTTCGGTAGAACCGGTTCGTCAAATCTACCGAACCGGTTAGAAGAGGTTCCAAAAAATTTTGAAACCCACCACTCGAGAGAGAGAGGGAGAGAGAGGGAGGGAGGGAGGGAGAGAGAGAGAGAGAGAGAGAGAGAGACTCACACAGAGAGAGAGAAAGAAAGGAAGAAATAAATAAAAAAAGAAAAAAGAAAGAAAAAGTAAGAGATGAAAGAGATGAAAGAAAAAAAGGAAAAAGGGACAGAGACAAAAGGAAGGAAAGAGAGAGAGAGAGAAAGAAAGAAAACACATGGCTGGCAAGCCACTCCCACAAAGGAGGCCACACCCACAGAGTTGGTTCAAATTTTTTTTGAAAACCACCACTGACTTCTTCCCTATTTGATCTCTAATGACACCTACATACACAGCCTGTCACAGTGTGTATTTTTGATCATAGTCAATGAATTTCTTTCACCGTCTATGAATATTATTAAATTATGAACATTATGTTGAGAATTATAAAGCTATCAACTATATGAGTCTTTTTATATGACTTACATATAAAGTACATATAAAATAAAAGGACTGCTATATGAGATGTAATTAGTATGGGAAATTAGTTACTGTCAGTGGGAATAAGGACCAATAGTTTATCCACTATTCTCTATAAACTCATATAGACACACACAAATGTGTGGTAATGCCTCTTTTCATTTCCCCATGTAAATGAATTGTTGCTTCTTGGATGGGTGCAATTCTTATGTGAACAGATTTCTGGCCAGGCAGTTTAAATATGCAACTGTCATGGTTGGAGAAGCAGTTCAAATTGAGCAAAATGTTTCCCAGGTGGAAAATCTCTTCTATCAACTGTTAAACCTTACTGCCAAGTTAATTTCCTGAAAGTATTGCCAGTAACAATATTAAGTCCTTTTTTTTTTTTTTTTTTTTGCTCAGACTAGTATGATCCATAATGATGGATGGTGAGAGTCATCATCTAATTTATCCAGAAGGTGCGAGGTTGTTGTTCATACAACATTAGAAATAATTTGGGTTTCAATACTAAATCTGTGGGTAAAGTTGATCTCAAAAATTAAGCAATTGGATTTGAGTAGTATTTAAGATGAGAAATAACACAGCCATAAACTAGAGTAGGAAGTCAGAAGAGCAACCTGGGAGACAATTGCAAACTACTATTGTCCTGTTGCCAGAAGAACTGTATGAATGTATTAATGAAGTCATCGGGAATCAAACTTCACTTAAGACTTCACGTTTAATGTCATCTGAATGCTGCGGGACCATATGCGATCCATATAAGATTGTAGTGTCAATCCAACAGATTGTGTAGTGGCTTGTGTCTTTTTACAGATACAATATAAACTTGACCGGCCATCTTTAATCTGCCAGAACTTCCTTAGCAGAATAAGTATATGGAAACACATTTGTAGATTATTCAACAGAGAAAGCTTGGCACATAGCTTAGACACTGTGGGTTGCTTCCTCTAACCCAGGGGTGTCAAACTCGCGGCTCATGGGCCGGATGCGTCACATGCTGGCTCTGCCCCCAAGGAGTTTAGCAAAGGGGAGAAAAGTCCTGATACATCACGCGACAATGCAAGTTTGACACCCCTGCTCTAATCAATGTAATCACCAGGTTTATTTGCATCGTGGTCTTCCTTCGTTAATTTTGGTTACAGGTATTTTCCAGATGACATGCTGTAAAGAGAAAGGATAGCCTGCTTTCAGCAATTATGGAATCATCACTTTAGATGATGTTCATAAAAGAAATGAAAAGTGCTCAAGCTTATACTGTATTATTTAGGCTTACTAAAAAAGTTGTGATGTGATGATCAGATCTGTAGTTAATTATAATTACATCCCCTCAAATATCCAGGAAACCACAGCGATATTTTGACAGCAGGTCTCTTAACAATGAAAAGCAGGTATCAGACACAGGTTAGGACTGTTTTTACCTTAGGACTGTCCAAAGAAAGAGGTAATATGTGAACAAATACTGTAAATTGCTTGCTTAATATAAAGTAAAATGATTGTCACATTTCTTCTTTTACTTTGGGCTCAGACTCTTCATAACTTATTTTTGAAACTGAATTGTTAAAAAAGATCAATTTACATTAAGCATGTGATTCTATACATTAATCTAGGACTGTGTTCCATTGAACTAAATAGCATTCTGAATAGATTTGCCCATGTAAGGGCTGTGAGCAAACTAGAAAGGAGTTTGCAGAATTATCTATAAGTGCATTCCTCTAAGACTGCTACTGAGTCACACGCAGTGGGATGGTTTCAAATGTTCCACTGCACAACCTGGAGGAATTTTCAAAGTAGTTTTTTTTTTTCCAAATCAGCAGGTCTCTTGAGAGAAGTCTCCCTTCTATTATGGAAGAAATTTGGAAACATGGAGGCATAACAAATGGAAAACAATGTCTTTACTAACATATACTCAATAGCATATTTTTAAATAAGAACTGATGGGATTCTTTTGATGCAATAGTCTTATTTCTGATTGCAAGGTTGAGTTTGACTATTTAGAATCAACAGAATTATGTTAACTACATACACTCACAGTCATTTTCATACTAACAGTCCCCATATCCATGGACTGCAGTAAAGTACATCTTTAACTTAAGTAGGCATTTGACTCTTTAGAGAAAAGAAGGCCCACTCCCTCTCTGCTATGCTGTATATATTATCTGTCAATCCCAGCCCTGAGAAATTTATTGCTACATGACTATCCAGCATAGGAATGGAGAATTTAACAAGTATTGAGCGTTTCCTCAATAAGCCATCTATCAACATTGCTATTTATTCTTGAAGAGTTTAGAAAGGCAGTTCCTCCTCTCTTTTTTTTGGTTCCATTTTATCTGTTTTAAACTATCAATTGATGTTCAGCAATTCCTGGAAATTTAGAGTTCTATGTCATACTGTTGTTTTGTTTTTTTTTAAAAAAACCTGTGTAATTTCCCAGCAAATATTTTTGAAAATAATTATTTTTCATCAGAAATGTACTTAAAAGTTGAATTGGCACAATTGCAAGAAAAAATTGCATTATTCAATGGTCCTTTTCATAATTAAGACACACATATTTATAAGCAGCCACACATTTCATAGTTAATATATTTTATATTAATGTATTGAAAGACAATCCAGCCTATTAGCTGTTGATGCCGGAGGGCAAAAAATTCAAAGTTGACAGTAGAGTATCATTATTTTTTGCAAATAAGCGAGTGGAAGGTTTTCCTTCTATTCAGACCAACAGGATTCATAGCAGAAAAACATAATTACTATCAAAGAACTAGAAAGAGCCATTTAGACCATTGAATTCTTCTTGCCCTCTTTTTTATTACAGGAAACCAGATGAAACATCCTCTGTACGTGACTTCTGCTTAGATACCTCCAGTCAAAGGTTGTTTACCATCTCCCTTGGCAACTGGTTAAACTCTCTAAAATAAACTCTCTATTATAATGTTTTTCATTCATCTGGAATTTGCCTTCCAGTAAGATGATTGTGTCCTGCATTCTAGACAAAAAAAGGGGGAAAAAAAGAAATTCCTTGGCTTTCTATGAGGTGCCTCTGTTGATCTTCCCCTTCAGTATTCTTTTCTCAGAACTAAACATATCGAGTTAGACTCCCTTTTTAAGCTTAATCTTTAAACTCTAATAATTCTTGTTTTTCTTTGCAAATGTTCTATGAATCTGCCCAGAACATTTTGTTTTGGGGAAATACCATAAACATTTTGGCTTAACGGAGGAAAAAGTAATAACTGTTCTGATTTCTTCTTTCATTTATTTTAGTTGAGATGCTCTCAATAGCAGCAATAAGTCTAATTCTTTCTGTTTTTTATAATGTAATTTCTCATCATTTTATATTAGTTCTGTTCTTTTTGAACCATTTACATCCTTCAGTTGTCGAATTGCCATAGTATTGCTATTGCAGTAAGACAGAATCGTAGACTGATCTCAGAAGTCATCTGGTAAGAACCTGCTAAAGCATTTTAGGTAGCTGGCAACTTAGCCTCTCTTTAAAGACTTGTATTTTACCAGGAAATATAAATGAGGTGGACTCGAAAAGTCAGCACCTTCTCAAGCATACTGACATGCTATGAATCTGTTGGCAATAGATACCAGGAAAAGTAGGTGAGGCAGGCTTGAAAAATCGGTGCCTTGCAAAATATAGGTAAAGGTTCCCCTCGCACATGTGTGCTAGTCATTCCCGACTCTAGGGGGTGGTGCTCATCTCCATTTCAAAGCCGAAGAGCCAGTGCTGTCCAAAGACGTTTCCGTGGTCATGTGGCCGGCCTGACTAAACGCCAAAGGCGCACAGAATGCTGTTACCTTCCCACCAAAGTGGTCCCTAACTTTTCTACTTGCATTTTTACATGCTTTCGAACTGCTAGGTTGGCAGAAGCTGGGACAAGTAACGGGAGCTCACTTGTTACACGGCGCTAGGGATTCGAACCGCCGAACTGCCAACTTTTCTGATCGACAAGCTCAGCGTCTTAGCCACTGAGCCACCACATCCCTTTTGCAAAATATACCAATGCTATATATTTGTTGGCAATATTCATTTTGCTACTCAAATTCATGGAGCCCTAACCTTAAGTAGATTTTCCCCCAAAGATATTTTCTAATGTATTTTCCCCAGAACATATATCAGATGGGTTCAAAAATCCAGTGCCCTCCTAGCATATTAATATACTACAAATCAATTTGTGATGTCCATTTTGTACTTCAACTTCATGGAAACCTAAACCTAAGCGGATTAGACCCAATGGGATTTTCCCATATATTTTATGTGGGAATGTAGATAAGACGGGCTACAAGAGTCAGCCCCATCCTAAGAATATGGATGCACTACTAATCTGTTGGAGAAATCCATTTTGCCCTCCGGATTCATAGAGACCTAACTCTAACCTGAATTACATTCGCCCTCTAATTGGATTTTCTAATTACGTTACATTCGCCCTCTAATTGCATTTTCTAATTACGTTACTAGGAAACAGATAAAATGAGCAAGAAAAGTTAGTGCACTCCTAACTATATCAATGTGCTGTGAATCCATTGGTGAGGTCTATTTCACTCTCCAAATTTATGGAGACCTGACTCTAATCCTAAATGGATTTGTCCATCAATGGGATTTTCCCATGTATTTTACCAGGAAATGTAGATAAGGGAGGCTTGAAAAGTCAGTGTCTTCCTAAGCATATCAACTCGGTCCAAATCCATTGGTGTAATCCATTTTGCTTTTCAAATTCATGGAGACCTAACCCTAATCTTAAATGGATTTTCCCATGTATTTTACCAGGAAATGTAGGCAAGACAGGCTTGAAAAAATGATTATTTCTGGGATCCCGATCTGCAGTTGCATTTTGGAATGGAGCACTATACAGGATAAAACCTAAAAACATAATGTGATATGATATCATGCAGATAGTCTTTGACTTACAACCATTAATTTAGTGACCATTCAAAGTTACAATGGCATTGTAAAAAGTGACTTACGACTCTTTATGACCATTGCAGTATCCACATGGTCACGTGACCAAAATCCAGTCGCTTGGCAACTGGCTCATTTTTATGAGGACTGCAACCTTTTGCAACCTGCCAGCAAGCAAAGTCAATGAGGAAGCCAGATTCACTTAGCAACTGTGGCAAGAAAGATAGCAATAGCAATAGCAGTTAGACTTATATACCGCTTCATAGGGCTTTCAGCCCTCTCTAAGCGGTTTGCAGAGCCAGCATATTGCCCCCAACAATCCGGGTCCCCATTTTACCCACCTCGGAAGGATGGAAGGCTGAGTCAACCTTGAGCCGGTGAGATTTGAACTGCAGAACTAGCAGTCAGCTGAAGTAGCCTGCAGTGCTGCACCCTAACCACTGCGCCACCTCGGATCATTAAATGAAACAAAGTTCACTTAACAGCTGTCTCACTTAGCAGTCGAAATGTTGGACTCAATTGTAATCGTAACTTGAGGACTACTTGCATAACTGAGGCCATGATATGGTAATAATGTGTGCTTACAGTCCTTGTTCAAAGACATTAACCATCCAGATAATATAGTTGCGAATCATAGTCCCAGAAAACCTGTTTTCCCATTATAGCCCCATCTACAGTGTTGTGTTTTCCTGTTTCATGAACTGCCAAGGTTCTTTAGCTTCTTTTTGAGAACTTGGAAGTCCAGTTGATTGGGTATCACTGCTCTTGGCAGTACTGTTTGAGAACTTGAAAGTATTTTTGAGTTTCACCAAGGCCCACCGTCCAGTGCGATCCCACAGAGTTGGCCTCCTCAGGGTGCCGTCGGCCAGACAGTGTCGGCTAGCGACCCCCAGGGGGAGAACCTTCTCTGTGGGAGCGCCTTCCCTCTGGAATGAGCTGCCCCCGGAGCTTCGTATAATCCCCGACCTCCGGTCCTTCTGACGCGCCCTAAAAAGTTGGCTTTTCCAGCAAGCCAGCCTGGCCTGAACAAAACAAAATAAATTATTGATCATTGTTAATTTTAATTCGAATCTTTTTAAAAAATGTTATTGTCAATTCTAATTGGGTTTGTTTGGGATATTGTATTTAATTTTTTTTTAACTTTTGTATTATGTGTTTCTTTTAATGTTGTACGCCGCCCTGAGTCCTTGGGAGAAGGGCGGCATATAAATCTAATAAACCTAAACCTAAATATAGTTCCTATTTTATTTCTGATTGTCATTCTTATCCACTGGACTTGTTCCTTTGTTTCAATTTTTTTTCTCTATGGACTATTGTTTTCCCTCTTAGCTTTTATTGTAACGACTCCTTTATTTGCTCTGATACAACTTTATTTTCTGTTATGAGTTAAACTGTGGTCAGTGACTCCTCCAATCCTCTTTGCTTTATTTTAACACTTGCTACAAGCTTGTAGTTGCAAATAAATATCAGGTTGTTTTTCTGGCAAATGCAAATATTGAAGAAAGCAACCAGAGAGTTTAAAGCACATGGAATGACTTTAAAGACAGGTCTGCTTTGGCAAACTTCAAAGAGATTTTGGATCACAAGGTGATTATACACACAAATCTGTCCCCATAGGATAACTGTTAGAATGTCTGTAATATCATGAACAAGATAGAGTCATATTTGTGCTGTCAAATTGGTAACTGACAGATAGTTGACTGATTGTTAGAAAATTAGGAAAAAAAAACATGAAAAGGGGGCAAATTAAATTAATTATATTTCCAAGTTATGCATATATTTTTCATTTAAAATACATAGTGAAGACCTTTTTGTTCAGACCTGTGGTTTAAATCTCTTATACTAATATTAAACATTAATATTAGCATAAGTAATATTAGTACACTAAATACTACTAAGCGCTAATCATATATGGGGAAATCACCACCCTTTCCCTGGCCAGAGATCCAAATAATTTGCTACTTAATTTAAAAACTGCTCCTAAAAACTGAATAATCTCCTGTTTAATATTTTAAATGAAAATATTACCTTAAAGCAGACTCAACTGATTTTTTTTTAAGAATTCAGAAAAGAAGGGAAAGTACATTTGTATCATACTCCTCTTCTTTATCTCGCAACAGCAACTCTATAGGAAAAATAATGTCACATAATTTAATAAAGATTCTGGAACTTATTTTCAGCTGTTGATTTTTTTGGACATCTATGCTTTTATCTCTCAGACTTAATTTTTGGTGAATGTTTTTAAAAATATTCTATTGATTTTTATTTTCCCCTGAGGCTATATCTGACAGTGGGAATACTGTACTGCTATGAAGCCAATTTACAGTTCTTCTATAAACTCAGTTATTATAACAGTAATGAAAATATAATCATTTTACATAAGGTTTATAGCAGTTTTGATCATTTAAATTCTACACTGATTAAAAATACAATAGCAGTTTACAGTACTAAGGATTTGTCAAATGAATTTTTACTGTTTCTGGGACCAAGTGATTGAGAACATTGATACAGATTTTAAGTCTGATAATTCCAGTAGCATATTAATCATATCTACAGCAAAACACAATGACAATTGATGATGTCATGATGCCAATTTTGCTTTTTTGATATTTGTGTCTGAATAAAAGTCATAGTATTTTGGTGTCTTGGTGCACAATTTATCATTTGTTCTTTTTGTTCCCTTGGACACTCAATGATGCACTATTACTGATAGTAGAGTCTTTTCAGGAGATTGGTTCAGCCTGGATAGATAGTCAAATTTCTCAAATCGGTTCAATAATGGTACTTTAGAAAATATGGATGGGGTTAAAAGAATTTATTCTGGGGATAAAACCAAATTTGTGAAGGAAAGTCAGGATATAAATCTGACAATCAAACAACTACTACATTGGGGTCAACAAAGTTTCTAAGAATTATTATTTAGTTACAGATTTTCTCCATGCCATCAGTATTCCAAGTTATTGTTTTTCTCATTGGAATTTAGCATTTTTCAAAAGATTCATAATTGGCACGTAGAACCTGTTTTAGTAGTGCTAAATATTATCTTTATCTGACTTCAAAAATATTATCTTTATCCCACTCCACAGAAAGAAGAAAGCTAATTATAAAAACAGCAAATATTAGTGGAATCGATAATGTCAAAATATATTTTTTTCCATGGTCTTATAGTAACACAGGGATCAAATATCTTGTTATGAATTTGTTTAGAAGATTCTTATGTTTTCTGTAAACGTTTTCCAGAAGAGTTTAATGCAGTGTAAGAACTGTGGTGCCTGGTAAAATTGCAAGCAGCAATGTGATCTCAGGATGTTGCGAGCATTGTAAATGCATACCAGTTACCAAGCAACCGAAATCTGACCATGTGACCATGGGCATACTCTGATGGTCAGAAGCACAAGGAGCACTTATACAGCAATGGTTGAATGGTTTAATTGAGCAATATTATACTGTGGTTATACAACCCTTTAACCAAAAACAAAGCTGAGATGCATTAGCAAAATGTGGGCAAATCTTTATATTAAGACTTAACCAGTCTTAATACAAATATCACCAGTCAAAATGTAGCCATCTAACTTCATGGTTCTCTTTCCAAAAGCATTGGGTTAGCCTTAGATCCTTGTGGCTTCATAGGCAGGCTATGAGAAACTAATCATTTACTTTTCATATTTTTCCTGGATTGCTCCACATTTATTATTTCATTTATTTGTATCTCTTCAAAGCAGGTTAATCAGAACCACAGGATTGCAGTGAACAGTAAGATATCGAAGGCCAATAAAAGAAAATATCGGTTTATAAATCCATGGCGATAGCATTCATGAAGCAGTGAATTTCTCCTCCTAATATGTACTTTATTTTCTCATGCCTTCTGTTATTTTACTATCTCTTGCTGGAAGCAATAATAATTTAAAAGTGTGAAAGCTGTGTAGTTTGTATTATCTGGGTTGACCTTTATTCTTATATTGATTTGTTTCCAGTAAAAACCCAAAACAAACTCCACCTTTAAATTAGTCAAGCCAACAGTAAACGAAAATACAGTCCTTGCCTCCAGCTATACAACATAATATTACCTGAATGACAATATTAAGAAGTAAAATAGCATTACCATTATTTATCACTTCCATTTGGAGGCAAATCATTTTCTGTTCATGTCTTCCCTTCTTGAGGGACTTTTAAAAAGTATTTTATTTGAATAAATTCAAAATAAGGGCTGTAGCTTCTATCAACTTAAAATGCAAAAGGACCACTTAGCTGGCTATATAAATGGGGTTTTATTTATGGGAGTTGTTCTATCAGCTAAAAGACCATATTTATTATTCACAGAAGTGCAGATTACATTGCTCTTCTATATGGCATTTCCACTAAATCAAAAAGCTGACAGGTTGTGTGTGTGTGTATGCTGGTCTTGTTGTATTCGGGTCTTTTCCCATGGAAGGTTGAGATTGTCTTGGCAACGTTTCGGCGAGGTCTCACTCGCATCTTCAGGCTGGTGTTTTGGGCTTAAAGTGTGGTCGGAGCTGCCGTCTTTCTATAAATCTTGGTGGGGGTGTGTGGAGTGCTGGCTTTGTTTCAGTAAGTGGATTGATTGGACGTGTGGTTGTATCATGATTGGTAGATTGGTGCTGATTGGTGCTGGCTGTGTGTCCCTTGTTGTTTTGTGTTGTAACGGCCTGGGTGGTGGGTGGGGCTCATTTGTTGACTAGGGCTGGTTTCCAAATGTCTGGAAGGCTGGAGGTATTGTCACGTTTATTCATGTTGTGGGGGTGTTTCTCTTATTTCGATAGCTTCCATAATTATTCTCTTGTTGAAGTGTTCAGTTTTGGAGATTAATCTGGTTTCTTCAAAATTAATTTCAGGTCCTGTAGCTTTAAGGTGCTGGAAAAGGGAGGAGGTTTTTTTCTTTTTTTCTTACTGCGTTCTTGTGTTCTGTGATGTGTGCATTTATTCCACTGTTCGTTTGTCCTATGTATGCTTCAGGGCAGATTTTGCATGGTATTTCGTAGACTCCTTGGTTTTCTAGCAGGATTTTATCTTTGGGGTTTCTTAAGATGTTGGCTATTTTCTGGTCAGTGTTGAAGGCTGTCTTGATATTGTGTTTGTGGAGAATTTTGCTGATTTTATCTGTGGTACCTTTGATGTAAGGGAGGAGGGCAATGCCGTTGTCCTGTTCTGTGTCTCAGTTCTTGGAGGGGTGTCTCCCTTTGGATTAGGTTGGTAATTGTTTTTCTTTGGAATCTGTTGGAGACTAATATGTTTGTGAGTGTGTGTAATTCAGTTTTCAGGTGGTCTTTGTTGGCTAGGCATTTGGTTCTGGAGATGAGGCTCTTGGCTACAGAGTTGATCTGTGTAGGATGGTGATGGGATTGTGCGTTTAAGTAGCGGTTGGTGTGTGTTTTTTTCTGGTCCTATGGAGCCATTGGGCTTTTTGTAGATTAGGACGTCCAGAAAGGGAAGTTGTTGTTTGGTTCTATTTCCATAGTGAATTGTATTTTGGGATGTAGGCTGTTGAGATGTGTGAGGAAGTTGTCCAGTTTTTCTTTCCCATGTGGCCAAATCACATGCACAGTGGTGGGGTGCATGTGCAGGGGGTGTGCGTTGCATTTTGGGGGTTCAGGTAGACACACACACGCTTTGAGCACTCAGTCAAGAAAAGGTTAACCATCACTGCTCTGTATTTCTAAAGTCCAGTGATTGAGAAGTCTGGAATATGTACCTTAGAAAACTTTACAGGACTGTTATCATTTTTTAAAGCCATTTATCCATTTTTGTGCATCATAATTCTGAGCAATTTTTGTGGGGGGGGGGGGAAACAAGTTGGTAGCAATCAATGCTTGTGGTGAATTTGGAAAAAAAAAGGTAACTTAAAATTATATATAAGTGGTTTTGTTTATGTAATTGAGGTAACAATTGTTTAACAAAGTCTTAAATAAAGTTTCCTACTTGATTCCTGATAACATTCACTTTAGCAGGGACAGACATAATAAAAAATGTCAACCCCATTAAAACCTCTAATATACCTTTAATATAAAGACAGGATTTTTGAATTCAGAGTATTTATGATCAGTTTATTTAATTCTGAACACTACCATAAAGAAGCCTCCAATGAACAGTTGTCATTTTTACAACTATTTTTTATTAGCTACATTTGTACCAGCAAGCGCAGAGTAATATCTGAACATCCCATTCAAGGCTTTTTTGTTTTTATGACTGTTCCTTCACCTGTATAATCTGCATTTATCAACTTGTCCTTTCAAATATAATAAAAATCCAGGTACTTCCTTTTACGACAACCCTAAAGCAAGTTTTAGTAGTACCTCCATTTGTTTGGACTTACAGCAAACAACTTGGAAATAAACAAATGCAAAGTAGCAAGAAGAACGGGTAGCAGACCCAAATGCTGCTAAGGAGAATAATTGTATATTCAGCTCACAATTCAACAATCATACTGATTTATAGGAAGTAGTTTGCCCCGATTCCCTGGTAATTACTTTGGAGACCCAGTAGCCATTCGTGTCCCCAACCTTTAAATCTTGCATTCCTGTTTTCTGTCAATGCCTTTTGGTTTCTCCCATACATCAGCTGTTACTTTTCATTTCATGGCTCAGTGATGAAACTTTCAAAGTTTTTTTTTCCCACTTAGACACCCAACCTGTTTTCTTCTTCAATGCTTTGACTTTCTCAAGGACTCTTTTTTTTTAAATCACATTAAACATTGCAGGCTTATAAATGTTCTCTCTTTTTCATGATGTGCAGACAAGGGTCTGAATCTTAATCATGTTACACTGGATCTCTAGGTAAATACATGGCATTTTTTGCTGCATAGTGCAAGATAAATGACTAGAAAATGCAAGGAGTTTGGTAATAATTCTCAAATCCAACATGCACCTCAATAGCATGCTTGGTTATTTATAAGCTTTAATTAAAGGTACACAGGTCTGCAGTTTTTCAGGAAAGTCTTATGGTCCCTCAACCTTTTCCCAGGCCTAGTAACATTAAAACTAGTAGAGATCACACATAGATTACTTTCTTACTCAGCATGATTAATATCATAAGCCAGGTATTAGGAGAAACAGTACTCAGGCCTGACTTTATTTATTTATTTATTAATAAAATTTATAGGCCGCCCAATCCCGAAGGACTCCGGTTGGCTTACAAAAAGAAGAGAAAGAAGAAATAATAAAAAATAAAATAAAAAAGACAAATTTAAAATCACAAACACATGCATTTGTTCTGATTGGGGCTGGACCGCAACAATGAGGTCAACAGCCCCAGGCCTGCCGGAATAGCCAGGTTTTAACAGCTTTTCTGAAGGCCATGAGAGTGGGTATGGTCCGGATCTCTGGGGGTAGCTCATTCCAAAGGGTCGGAGCAGCCACAGAGAAGGCTCTCCTCCGGGGAGCCGCCAGCCGACATTGTCTGGCTGATGGCATCTGAGGGAGGCCCAATGTGTGGGATCTCACCGGCCGCTGGGAGGTATGTGGCAATAGGCGGTCTCGCAGGTACGCTGGCCCTAAGCCATGTAGGGCTTTAAAGGTAATAACCAACACCTTGAATTGCGTCCGGAGACCAATTGGTAGCCAGTGCAGCTCGCGGAGGACAGGTATAACGTGGGCGTACCTCCGTACACCCAATATCACTCACGCGGCTGCATTCTTGACTAACCGTAGTCTCCAAACACTTTTCAAGGGTAGCCCCATGTAGAGCGCTGGATATAAAACTTGTATACGACTGGTTCCAAAATTTACTCTAGTGTGTTGTGGAACTGATTCTATATACAATGTTGCTAACAAGGCAATATAAAACCATTCTTTGTTGAGCAAGCTGCAGGACAGTGATGGCAAACCTTTTCAGCACCGAGTGCCCAAACCAGAATGTGGGCGTGTGCACATGGGCACCAGAGTGACGGAAACGCGAAGACCCGATGGCTGCTGCATGCGTGCACACTGGCCAGCTGGTTTTCAGGTTTCCACCACTCCCATATGCACGAAGTCCAGAGCGCCAGAAACCAGAAGAGCAGCTGGCGATGGCGTGGGTGTCCACAGAGAGGGCTCTGCGTGCCGCCTCTGTTACGTGTACCATAGGTTCGCCATCACGGCTATAGGAGCTAGTTTACACATACTGTTAAATTTCAGTGGATGGTTTCACCTGTCGAACTAAGCCATTAACAAGCAAACTAGTGTAGCATTTATGGTCCCGAGGCTGAAGATGAAAGAAATAATCCAATCCACGGATAGCTGAACCAACAGAAGTTTATTAAGCAACCAGAATTGACATGAGAATCAACAGCAAAATTATTAATCATGAAACATCATTCTTATAGTGTTTTCAGCTTCTTTGAGCTCTACCTTCTTCACGTGTTGTATCATTATTGGCTAACAAGTCTCCAAGGCACAATAATTGGTTAGTCCTTACATCATTGGTATACGTGAGAACGTTCACGTTGTTATAGCTGAATAAATCAAGTGTTATCAAATGAGTGAATAAAATGTTGCAGGTTATTATTTTGTTTCATCCTGTGCCCTCGAACCATGCCCGGGAACACTGCAAGCAAAGAATAGCTGACAGGCAAATATTTTCTGCAGATCGCTGCAGTTTTTGCTTACACGTGTAACCTCACTTCCAAGGACCATTCAGATGATTCACTGTAAAAACCCTACAAACTAGGTTATAGCTTAACGGTGTTGTGGTCCCTCAGCTGCCAGCAGAGCTAGCTGCAGAGTCAGATGAGGAGCAGGTGGAGGGAGAGCCTGGGTCAGCTTTGGAAGGCTCTGATAAGGAAACAGCAACAGAGACAGACGCAGAGTCTCAGCCTTTCTTCTCTGCGGTGGAGAGGCAGCTGCTTCAGGGCCTGAGCTGAGTGAGTGGGAGGAACATATGGGGCCCATCCCAGATGCATGTATGTGCAGAGAGGAAAAGAGAGAGCAAAGGAAAGCAGTAAGCCGGCTCTCAGGGAGAGGCAGAAACAGATGATAGCCAGCCCCTCCCTGGCTGGGTAATAAATAGGAGGGGTTTGGGAGTGGCGGGCTGTTCCAGATAACTGTTCTTTTCTAGAATACAGCAAGCAATTTGGATTTCTTCGATACACTCAGGTTTGTTGGGACTAATTACATTTGATTTTTTTTGTTTATCCCTATGAATAAGACTGTTACGGCCTTGTTATAAAAAGAGGTTGTTTTACTCATGAGTAAATGTCTCATCACTACTTGCGAAGGCTGGGTCAGAACAAACTGTATGTACATGGCCAGGCTAATATCCAAGAAAGAACTTTAGTGATGCCCTGATGGCCGCAGTTATCACTAATGTCAGTGCAGGAAAGAGGCCGTTCTTGACATCCCATGTATGTTCTACAAACTCTTCCACCTGCACACAGCAATATCTTTGGTTGGGTCGGTCTTGTTTCTTGATAGTTCTAGTGACAGATCTTTGGAGAAAGCTTGTTCATTGCCCACTATCATGGATGAAATATTGCTAGAAGAAGAAAAAATCCATTGCTATGATTCTTGAAAATATGCACCCAGGCATCACCACCATTGTAACATGGAACATTTATATTGGAAACCCATTTCCTAGTAAAAACTGAATATGGTCTTATGCAAGCAAATTAGAAGCTGCACCAATAAAGATGTAATTGAGGATGTGGTTAAAATCTTACATTCAAAAAAATCTGAGCAGCCTTGGAAAAATCTGTCGATCTGTCTGTTTTTCTAAGAATATATAGGGTAGTAATATATGATTAATGCAATGATTATTGCAGCATAGCAATGTATAAAATAGGTTTGAGAAATAGCTTCTCATTTGGGAAGATTATATTTTGTTTGATATTCAGAATCAGTTAAGATATATTTGACCAAGTGATGATATAGATTTTGTGGAGGGAAATGTATTAAAGAGGCTTTTAAAGAGGAGTCATGAATCAACAATTTTAAATTGGTGACTTGTTGCAGCTTTTTGGGGGGGTAAAAATGCATTTCTTGCTTGAAGTTATACTGAATCTTTTTCTGAAACTTTAATTAATAATTTCTATCTATCTTAGCACCTGAAAGTTAAAAGCAAGCATTGCAGAATCTGGACTATTTAGCTGCTCTGGTAATAATGACAGTCTTTTAAACTTTGGAACAATGATGTCTGAATTTCTTCTTGATCCACAGCTGTCAAAAGCTATTTTAGCTTCATGTAAATTTGATTGCTTCTAGAATTGCTGCCATGGCAACAAGCAAGCTTTGGACTCTTGTGACTTCCAGCATATCTATAAATAACTGTTGATATTTTTTAAAAAATTAGTTGGTTCATAAGCAATTAATACATTTTCAATATTACTAAATAGGAATTCTGGCCTTAGTATTTGATTGTCATAAACATTGCTTCTACTTGAGAAATCTGACCTGAATTAAAATATGCCTTAAAAATGGCATCAATTGCCTTTTTTTTTTATTTCACAGTGTATCCTATCAATTCATCAATCAAACATTTCTTTGATTACCTATTGCATATTGGACACATTAAAATGACAACATTTGTAATTAATACAGTCTGGAAATGTAGATTTTACTTACACAGGTATGTTTGACATAGAAATTCAGATGTGACTTCATTCACACTATCTTTAATGGAAATAGAATTGTACAATCCTACCAATGTTGTCTATGCAATACTATTTTAACAACTGATATTGGATTTAGTTTAATAATGTAGCAAAAGGCCGATTAACTGACAGTGCAGAAATACATATTTCAAAGTGCAAATAAAATCTATTGATAGGAATATAGCTTGCTTTCCACAGTTGTAGCTACCTACTATTTAAGTATACTTGTCTCATAAAGATAAGTGATAAGCGCATTTCTTCTTGATAACATCACTTCAAATGAAAATTGAGAGCTTTCATAAAATGGATGTATACTCCTTGCCAGCATCCCAATGCATGTGGCATTTAGGGGGAAAAAAGATTTGTGCATTCTATTTATATGCACAGATCTTTTTCTGCGAGGAATAAATACATTATTTTACTCTGCTAAATAAGCACACTTAAATATAGTGCCATTTTAGACAGTTTTATTAAACCAACTTGAAGTTTCATTGTCACCAGTACAGATGGATGTATATGATTTTAACAGTTGTATTTGTCGAGCTTTAGAATCAGGTATTTGGGGAGCAATGTTTTTAAATAAAACAAGGACCAGTCAGTAATAAAATAATAAAAGGGGGCTTCGAGGGGAGGAGCTGCCGCCGTCAGGAGCTCAAAAAAGCTCCTGCCAGGACTCTGGTTCGTATATCTTATAAGATCTATAGATATCTCCCCTTTCTGGCAGAAAGGGGCAGAGAGGAGGTCAGTCGTTAGGATCTCTTTGTAATTCATAGCTTTTTTTTTGCTGTGAATGGAGAAGAGATTCAACATTAGCTGAGCCTTTACTCCGGCCAGTTTTCCGCGCTGCCTTTTTTGCAGCCTAGGCAGATTGCCTCCCCCCCCCCAGGACAAAGCTAAGCTATTTAAAAGCCAATCCGGGCGGGGACCATTCCCGAGGAATTTCTTCTATTACTATTTAAAATACCAGCTTCAATTTCGCAAAAGGCTCCCTTTCTTTTTTAGCTGCGTCACAAGATGGCGATCTCGTAGCTTTTGTGTTTGATGTGACGTACCTAGTAAGCCCTACCCTCCTGAAGGCTTCTCCGTACTAATTGCTAAAAGATTAACTGAGGGGAGCACAGACTTTGATTTTTGGCTCGCTTGATTGCTTGTCTTTTATTTTTATTCTGGAATGGCTCCCAAACCTAAACAGAAGCGCTTCCTTAATAACATATTTCCAAAAACTGCTATGAAGCCGCTACCCTTGTCTCCTACACCCTCCACGGGAGATTTGCTAACACAAGAATTCCTCCTCAAAACGCTTAATGATTTCAGACAGGAGATTAATCAACTGATATCGGATTTATGTGATCAATTTGATGCTAAAATTGCTCAGGCAAAGCAGGATATGATCGGAGTAATGACAGTCATGACAGATTATATTGCTGAAACAGAGGACAAATTGGAACTTTTGGAAGAAACTAACCTTAATCTGATATCAAAAATCCAAACGTTAGAACAGGAAATTGAATCTGCCCAAAAAGAACTTGTCATGATAAATTATAACAAGGCTGCCTTTGCCATACGAGTTAGAGGACTGCGTGAAAACCAACAGGAGAATTTGAAACAGACATTCTTTGAGGCTTTCAGTCGCTTGGTGGGAAGTCCGGGACTTAACTTTGATTGGCAGATTCAAAGAATTTACCGCCAGAATTCCTGGGTAGCAAAACAGCGACAGCTTCCGAGGGACATAATAATATACTTTACTACAAGGGAATCTAGAAATGAGATAATACAGAGGCTTTACGGAAAGAGGTTGATAATTGATGGGGAGGACTTGATTGTTTTTAAAGAGATACCATTTCAAATATTAAGAACAAGAAGACAGTACGCTTTCTTAACCGAAGAACTCAGAAATTCTCAGATTCCATACAAATGGGAAGTCCCAGCTGGTATTACAGTTACATTTGGCAATCAAAAACACCGCATTAACTCCGTCTGTGAAGCCCGAAAATTTTACTACGAGACCCTGAAGGCGGGACTTCCTGATTCATCCGGATCTGGGGAGAGGCAAGGAGAAGGAGAAGACAAACAGCGAGACACGTGGCTACAAGGTGGAGGGTGTTGTTTTTCTCTTCCGGAAGGGCAGAAGACTAAAGTATAAAGACTAAGCGATGTTTTTAAAGTTTTATGATTTCTGTCTGGGATAAAATGGAAAAGTGGCATATCGATGATGAGACATGGAGACTGAAAGAAGCGTTGCTGATTGTGGACATATATTATACAGAAGTTTTGTCTGAACTCTAACTCAAATTGTGCATGAACTATTTTCTTAGGCGAGGAGAGCGGAAATTGTGATCTTTTTGAGTTGCGGTTTGGGACGAACGGAGTTGGGAGGTGCGTGGGAGAGGGAAGGGCAGCGAAAGTTTAATTAGATTACCTGGGGCTAGAACGCAAGCTGATGTTTGTTTGAGTTGCTATATCAATATAAAGTTAAGAAAGACTGGTCGGAGAATCTTCAGGAAAGTGGAGTAAACATGGGAGGAGCAATGAATGTGGATAAAATATGTATGTGGATATGGATAAAGGCAGGGTGGAAGGTAAAAAATTTATATGTGGAGGTGGGTAAGGATAGAAAGGGAGGTGTTGGAAATGAAAAATGAAAGAAGTATTTGAGTTTAATGGTGTTATAGAAAGGTTTGGATATTTGGATAAAAAAGAGATAAATTAAAGGTCTGAATAGATAGACAAAGCAAGGAGACTTTTAGTTGGGGAATTCTAATTGATCAACTTACCTGGCTCTAATACAGTTTGATACCCTGCAAGTAGCAAAATAATCGAAATTTGGAATGAGTCACATTGTTTAAGATTTACAGATAATGGGAAGCTGTGTTAACGTAGTGGGTTTATTGACCCTTTTTGTTTCTTTCTTCTTTTTGTGTGTGAGTGTGGGTGTTGTTTATTTCTTATTTTCTACTATTTTTCCTTTTTCTTTTTGGCTTTACTTTTATTTTATTTTTTTAATTTTAAAGTTAGCTGGCCTTATTATACTCAAATGCTTGTTAAAGAATTATGCCGGGCATGGGACCTGCGAAGCCGTAAGGGGGTTAGGGAGGGGGGATTATAGGGGGGAGGGGGGAGGGTGGAATTACAGTTTCAATCCTTAGAACAATAAGAATTCACTTGTGTACTGCGGCTCGTTTTTCTTTTTTTTTCTTTTTTTCTTTTTCTACTTTTATTGTAAAAAACAAATTGAATTGTATGGATACACCAAAGTGAGGAGAAGAGGGAAAGAGAAGGGAGAAGTAAAGAGGGAGTGAGAGGGAATGTATGGAGGGTGAAATGGAGGGAGGGGGAGATGTCTGAGGGGGTAGGGAAGTAGAAGAGGGGAATGCTGGAGGGGTGAAAGGAAAGTTGGAGGGGGAGAAGAGAGGGTGTATGGGGGAATGAAGTGTTATGTGGGGTTTTTTTTTTTTCCTTTTTTCTTTTTTTTTTTATGCACAGTATATAAGTGATTGTATAAAATGAAAATGAAAATGAAATAAAAGATATATATGAAAAGTAATAAAATAATAAAAGGTTGCTATATATCACCATGGAACTTACAGAATATCAATAGAAAAACTAACTTCTGTAAGGGCCTAACAAGGAGGCAAAATCAATAGAAGAAGGCAATAAAACTATATGAGGAGAACGAACAGTAAATAAGGAATATGCATTTTGCTTAAGTGATATAAGGGTGTCCTGGTTTTATTGTGACCTTTAGATTGCAATACTACTACACTCATGAAATGAGCTTCATTAATCCTAACAAATGTGTAGGCTTGCACTATTATACACATACTATTAAAACTCTGGGGTCTATTTGATTATTTGTAATCTTCAATTGGGTAAAACAGTGCGTCATAGGACAATTTTTAATCAATGTATCCCTCAATCAAATGGGATAACTTGTAGAATGTGTCCAAAATCTGGGATCCATGACTCTCGTGGGATTGAAATTCGGCCAAGGTAAAACCATTTGGCGCAGTGGTTAAATGCAGCACTGCAGGCTACTTCAGCTGACTGCAGTTCTGCAGTTCGGCTGTTCAAATCTCACTGGCGCAGGGTTGACTCAGCATTCCATCCTTCCGAGGTGGGTAAAATGAGGACCCGGATTGTTGTTGGGGGCAATATGCTGACTCTGTAAACCGCTTAGAGAGGGCTGAAAGCCCTATGAAGCGGTATATAAGTCTAACTGCTATTGCTATTGCTATTTCAGTGGTGCTGTAATCAGCTGCGGTCATGTGATCATATTTTCCAGCCCTCCTGCCATTTCCTACAAGGAAGGACCGTGAGAAAGTCAGAAGTTGCTCTCGTGCTCATTGCTTTTCTAGTAATGCAGGTAATCCTCAGTTTACAGCCATCATTGAGCCCAAAATTTGCTATTAAGTGAAAATTTCGTTAAGTCCCATTTTACGACTTTTCTTGCCACATTTGTTAAATGAATCACTGCGGTTGTTAGATTAGGAACATGGTTGTTAATTGCCTCTGTGTTCTCAGATTCTACTTGTCAGGTCGCAAAGTGACTCCAGAACACCGCAACCGTCATAAATATGAGTCAGTTGTCAGGCATTTGAATGTAAATCACATGACCATGGGGATGCTGCAATGGTCATAAGTGTGAAAAATGGCTATAAGTTACTATTTTCAGTACTGCTGTGACTTCAAACAATCACTAAATGAACTGTTATAAGTCGGGGATTACCTGTATAGAAATTCTAAAATAAAAGCATAGGGTGTTCGGACAAGTAATAAGAAAAACATTTGAAAATATCTGCATATCTTAAGGACCACTCAAACAAGAGATATAAACAAGACTGGAAAAAATGGATCGATTATATACAAAATAAATATGGGACTAAGAAATTCCAGATAGCTTATGATTAAGATCAGGAATGATATAAATTGTTTAAAGTTAGCCTAGCAAGCTAAGTTCAATGTAAAGATGTTATCAATTTTCTATTCTTTTTTCCAATATATTTTAGACTATTTTTGTTAAAGATTTATACCGTATATGGGTTCTGGGAAGTCAGGGGAGGGAAGGCGGGGGGGGGGAGTTGGGGGGAGGGAGGAATGTATATTAGGCTTGACGAGGGGTATTAGATTTTAATGTAATATGATTACACATGTATACTGTCTTCTCTTATTTTTTCTTTAAAACTAAGATATGTTAAGTATATTGATATGGAAGCATAAATACCATCAACACAGAATGGAGTTTGCTCAGAAGCTGAAATACACCAATAAGAGGAAGAGTGGGAAATAGAGGAGAGAAGAAAGATAGGAAGAGAGGGATAGGAGAGAGGGTAAGGGGGGAAGATGAGGAGGATAAGGAGGAGTGGAATGAAGAGAGAGGAGAAGGAGAAAGGAAGGGGAAGTAGAATAGAAAAGGATGATGGAGGGAAGAAATAAGGTAGAGAGGTAGAAGAAAGGTGTATGGAGAGCAGAAGAGCTAATAATGGCTTTTTATCTTTCTGGGCGTTGATGACAAGAGAAACTGATGTAATTACTACTTAATACAATAGGATATTGGCTATGTAATAGTATACATGTGATTGTATGTTATGAAAATGGAAAATAAAAAAACGTATATTCATAGAAAAACATTTGAAAAGGGTTCTTTTAGCACATTTCTTAAAATAAAATAGTTATGAACTTGTTCTGGAAATTTCTGTCATAGAGACATGCTGGAACAAAGAAAAAGATGTTTGATAATTACATGATAAATGGGCCATAGATTTTTTTAAAAATTAGAAAAATAAAGAGAATACTTTTGTAAAGTAACAAGTCCAAACTATGGAGATTCTTTAAAAACACAACTCCAAAAGCTAAATACTAAATAAAACAAGATAAAATGTAGCACTGTATTTAATTTTCTCTACCTTATGACCAGAAGGTTTAATCAATAAAGGCTGTGAATATGCTGATTTTTGTACTCTCTCGTCTATGTATTTAACAAACAACAATTACATATCAGTCTTATACATATTATAGTTATTAAAAAACTAGAATTCACTGTGATTTGTTCAAAAACAATTCCATGTATCAGGGATAGACAACCTGTAACTCATCAGAATGGCTAAAGTCTCATCACAGTGGGCAATGTCCTCTGGGTTTGGGCGCCCTATAAATCCATTAAATAATAATAATAATAATAATAACGTAGAGCAATAGTGAGCACTACAGGGTAATTTTACATTTGGAGGGTCAGCTTGCCTATCCCTGGCAGTCTTAAACATTAATTTCATAAATGTCTTCTAGCAGTTGATATAATAAATCTTTAACTAAAAATGGGATTCTGGAGTGAAATGTAAATTGTGCATTTTCCCCTCAGACAATACTGGAAAATGTGTCGGGTTTATGTTCTGAATTGTTCCGTATTAAGAGTGATAGAAGCCATCAGAATAGAAACGGAGGACAATATGAGACAAATTGAGCTCCCAGTTTCCGCAATCAAAAAAATGTACTGAACATGAAATAAGCCTTATCTAGCTACTTTATGCAAATAAAGAGAGCACTTGGATAGCTTCAACTAAGCAATTAACATTACAATCTTAATTGTATCCATATGCATAACTTTAATTTCCACTTGAAATCATGAGAGGTTTGTTACTTTGCTACTAGCATTTTACCGATGTAACTCTTTTAAACTAGTTTTCTTTTAAAGCCAAGGCCACACTCCTATGCTCACTTCCCTGAAAGCAAACTTTATATCTGAGAATGTGTGATATTATAAACATACTACCGTGTTTCCCCGAAAATAAGTCAGGGTCTTATTTTCTTTTGACTCCCAAAATAACTACTTGGCCTTATTTTCGGAGAGGTCTTATTTTTGAGGTGCAGGATGTGGCGAGCGTGGTCACCTCATGGCTGCTGCTGTCTTGCAATTTTTTCTGGAAAGGCTTATTTTCAGGGGAGGGCTTATTTTAGCGCATGCGCTCAAAAGCCCAATTGGGCTTATTATCTGGGGAGGTCTTATTTTCAGGGAAACAAGATATATTATACATTATACTAACAGTAAAGGGCATTTTTTAAATAGGCAAAATAACCCAACTTTGAAAAGATGGCAAACTTAATCATACTGAAGTAGGCACATATTCAGATTAATTCCATCTAATTCTAACACACGTGACCCAACAAATGCATGCACGATAAAAGCGGAGTGAGAAAACTGCAGCGAGAAAACAGCGAGGTCGAAATCGCGCCCACAACAGCGCACCGACAACAGCACGCCGACAAAAGCGCGATTAGGGTTAGGGTTAGGTTTAGGGTTGGGGTTAGGGTTATTACCTTGTTTTCGCATCGTTTGTTGATGGGGCACTTTTGTCGGCACGCTGTTGTCGGAGCGATTTCGACCTCGCTGTTTTCTTGCCGTGGTTTTGTCGGCGTGCTTTTGTCGTGTGCGCATTTGTCAGTGAACCCTAACACATACAGATGCCTTTTTCCTGTTTTGGACTGCTCATGACATGGATGGATCTGGAACCTTCTGAATGTTGTGAGATTGGCAACTACTGCACCTCCTCTTTGCCCTTTGTACTAATTTATACTATAACTTCATAAAGACTTAGAAAATAATTTGGAACCTTGATCTTATATATATGTTGATGGCAGTAGCACTATTGTTTGCACAAAAAATGGAAGGACATTTCAATTCCCGCTATGGACAAATGGCTACAGAAGTTGATGGAGCTGGCAGAGACTGGCTAAATTAGCAATAGCAATAGCAACAGCAGTTAGACTTATATACCGCTTCATAGGACTTTCAGCCCTCTCTAAGCGGTTTACAGAGTCAGCATATCGCCCCCACAGTCTGGGTCCTCATTTCACCCACCTCGGAAGGATGGAAGGCTGAGTCAACCTTGAGCCGGTATGATTAGAACCGCTGAATTGCAGATAACAGTCAGCTGAAGTGGCCTGCAGTACTGTACCCTAACCACTGCGCCACCTCGGCTGCTGTGATTAAAGAAAAGAATATAAGTACTTTTGTCGCTATAGGGAGACCGCTTCCGGACTTTGTGCTTGAGGGGGGGGAATGAAACTTTGATTTTGGGTTTTAACCGATTAAATCGATTTGTTATTATAGAAATGGCTAGTTTATATTATTATGGAATAAGTAAAAAATTGAGGTTCAGTGTTAATGATTTATTCTACTGCAACAGAGAGTCGAAGTCAATGCTTTGTTCTTCTCTCTCCTCAATTTTCTTTTCCTCCCCACAATGTCCCATTATTTGTTTTCATATTTTTGTGTTTTATTCTATAACCTAATAAAAAATGTTTAAAAGATAGATACCGTAACTTCATGAGGATCCCAGATGATTTGTATTCCGCGAATTTAGTACAGCGTGCTGTAGCTGAAAATGCTATAAAAATCATCTTAGCAATATCATGAGACGTGACGAAGCTTTTTTTCCCCCCATTCATTTTTCTATATTACTGGAGTAGCCTGTGCAAGCAAAGTTGCTGATTGTGTTCTATCTCGCAGTTCAGAGAGCTTTGCTTTGGCTATTACTCAGGAGAGTTTCAAATCCCCAAAGCTTTTCTAATGAAAAATTTCTAAATTCTGATTTAATCAAGGAAATTGAAATACTGCCTAAGGCATAATGATATGTTGGGGGGTTTTTTCGGTGTTGCTTTGAATTTCATTACCCTCAAATTCAACTCTTTTCATTTCAGTTATTGACAGCAGGCATGGCTACTGGAAGCATTCCTGATTTTACACACTTGTGCATGTGTCTGTATATATGGAAAGTGATTATCTAGCTACAGCAGTATTCAATGATCTTCTGCCTGAGTACAGTGGATAAGAGCTAGATTATCACCTTTTTAAATGCCAGTGGAGCTCATCTTCATAAATACAAAGATTTCAGGATATTGATGTCTGTGAACCTTCATTTTAGTCAAAGGAAAACTGCTTATTGGTCCAACTACTTCATTACTTCTGCCTCATATTATGTAGATTTCCCATGCTAGATAGATCTCAGGGATTTCAAATCAAGATCTGCCAGGAATTATTAGGTTTATCTCGGAGGCTTTGGGCTTCCCAATTCACAGACAGCCATTGGATTTTATCAAATACTTTTTAGGAAAAGCAACTACCGTATGTACATACCTTACTATTTGTCTATGGATATTCTCTGTCATCCAGGTCCTGGATGTTCCACTGGAACTTGATTCACAGTCTCGCAGATAGGCTACGGTCGTATCAATGTATTCATTATAAGTTTAGTTAATAGGACTATTTGTATTATATGGCTTACTTGCAGATCGGTATAGGTGATTTGCTTTCCTGTATAAATAATGAATTTTGATTTAAATACTTTTTAATTTACTGAAACAGGGAATAAAAGATTAAAATCTTTCTTAGAAATGTTAAAATGAGTTTGAGCTCAGCTTCTCTGTTTTGTTATTTAAAACCGGAACATGTTTTTTTTTTAAATCAAATAAGCCAAGAGATTATTTGTAAACCAACAAACCTACTTTGACACACGGACGACTGTTAAGATTTAAGAAACAAAATCCATGGTACTTTCTAGAGATGAAAGTCTAGTAATTCCAGGGCTATGCTTGCAGATCAAACACCCATGTCTCCTATTATATTTATCAACACAGTAGGCTTAATGTGCACTTGTATATAGGCTGGTAATCCTCTTAAAACATTTCAGAAGGAATAGATTCTATGTGACAGCAGAAAATATTGTTACTCCTGGATCCTTTGAAATTGGGGGGGGGGGATGTTAGTTCCTCTGAGTTCCTGTAAACTATACATCAGTGATGGCGCGCACTCGTCTGAACCACAAGCTGGAAGAGGAGCCGCCCAGGGGGCATGCATGTAGCAATAGTTAGACTTATATACCGCTTCATAGGGCTTTCAGCCCTCTCTAAGCGGTTTACAGAGTCAGCATATTGCCCCCAACAACAATCCGGGTCCTCATTTTACCCACCTCGAAAGGATGGAAGGCTTAGTCAACCTTGAGCCTAGTGGGATTTGACCAGCTGAATTGCTGAACTGCAGTCAGCTGAAATAGCCTGCAGTGCTGCATTTAACCACTGCGCCACCTCGGCTCTGTGCCAGAAAATAAACTTCCGGTGTCTGATGTGCACTGGCCAACTAGTCTTCCAGTTACTGGCATATGCACGCGCAATAATCAGCTGGCCGGCGTGTATGCTCATGCTGGAAAATGGATGACTATAGTCTTCCAGTTTCCGGCACTGCCACACAGACGAAGACCAGCTGATCGTAACACATGCACGTGCGCCAGAAACCCGGAAATGGAATGGGCAACGCCACACGTGCCAGGCAACATGGCTATGCGTACCACTTTGGGCACGTGTCATAGGTTCACCATCACGGCTATTCACTGAAGCAACTGTTTTGCAATTTTGGTAACTTCTAGTGTGTAGACTTCAAATCCCAGGATTCTTATCAATGGCATGCTAATTGTAGAATTCTGGGATTTGAAGTCCATACACCTGGAAAATGCTACAGCTGGAAAACACTACAAAGAAGATTTATAGCTTTTGAAGAATATTCTCTAGCCAAGAGCTAGGCTATATTTAATTTGCAGCACCTGAAGACTGTCTACTACCACTGCTTCAAGGAGAGTTGAAGCATCCTATTTTGCAGAGGCTTAAAAGTAAATGTTTTTCTACATTTCCTCTTAGAACCAAACTTTTTAGACATGCTTAAAACTACGGAATATGTAGTAATGGTAGCCAATTTGGATGATTTGAAAAGGAGACTAGATAAAATCATTTTCACACAAGAAGTGGACATTAACTTGATTCAATTTTATGAATTCTTGATTACAGGGTATATGTGTTAAATCCTTGTTAATGGGAAGTTAAAGGAGGTTTTTGTTACCCGGTCGAGTTTTGTGAACTTGTCAAATACGTTCAGTAGCTATTGTGTGACAGAAAATGCTATCAAAAACAATCCTGCAATGTTCTGAAGTGTTTGTTGGTATGAAAAATAAAACAGTGATAATGATTAAAACAAAATCTTAAAATATGCATCTTTATTTATTTGATATCTTAACAGATTTGTAGTCTTGACACCTCAATATTATATTTCTTTTGGCTTTTGGAATTATATTACCTTTTACTCTCTCTGCCATATTGTGATCTGCTCGCTTTGGATTGTGCAACACCCAAATCAAATAAATTCAGTTAATATTATTTCAGTAATTTGCCTGCTAGTAAAAATAAGACTATTCTGCATAAATTATTTCAGAAACAAAAAACAGCAAATGGAAACAGAAAGTATGATGAAGAACTTGAACTCCCAACTGAATTATGCATTATTTAATAAGTTTCATACTGAAAGCTCTATTAGTATAGATCAGTGTTTCTCAACCTTGGCAACTTGAAGATGTCCGGACTTCAATTCCCAGAATTCCCCAGCCAGCGAATGCATTCGCTGGCTGGGGAATTCTGGGAATTGAAATCTGGACATCTTCAAGTTGCTAAGGTTGAGAAACACTGGTATAGATCATGGGTGTCAAACTCCCAACCTCACGTTGTCGTCACGTGATGTATCGTGACGTTTTCCCCTTCGCTAAACTGGGGGTGGGCATGGTTATCACGTGATGCATCCAGCCCGCGGGCCACGAGTTTGACACCTCTGGTATAGATAATTCTTACTTAACAAAGTTAATTGGGATCAAAAATTCCATCATTAAATGATACAGTTCTCAGCCAAATAACCCACATGATAATGCTTAGTGACAAGTTTCAGCAGTTCCAGTTGCCATCATAAAACAAGGACCTCATGACTATGACTTGCAATTTCCTACCAGGTTTTCCATTAGCAGAAGCTAGCAGAGGTTGCAAATCACGATCATGGAACTATGGGACACTATGACAGCTCTAAGGAGTAGGGACCTGTTGTAACTAACACTCATTCAGCGTAGTTCTAAATTTGAACATTCTATAAAAGAGTGGTCTTTTCTATGGATTAGGTATGACAGACCAAATTGTTTTTGCAACTTGACACATGAGACTGCTGAATATAACTGAACAAATGACAATATATTCGGCACACAAAACTCAGTAGGGAAAGTATGTAGCAAATAAATATTGACAATTATTTAAAAACCCCGATTACACAATTTTAAATGACCAACTCACAGCATACAAAAATGTTGCAGAATATACCCGACATTTTATAACATGAAGGAAACCTTGAAAGAATGCAAACTGTTGTGTTTTTTTTTTTAAAAAAATGTCCATTTATGACTCAAATGTCAACATCTTATGACTTCATCCTTCAATACAGTTTGCATAGAAAATGGTCTAGACGGAAAGGTATTCTTTCAACTTCTCCATGATGGCACTCATCCTGTCAGCAGGGATGACCATCACTGTCCGTAAGGGCTTCATAGGTGCATCTTCAAAAGACCATCTGCCTCCCAAACACGAATCACTCTCTTCTTCTACTGAGTAACTGAATTTCAGCACTGATTGCTATTTTTTTAAAAAAAAGTTAAATTGATTTGGATTCGTTCTCAAGTGGAGAAACTAGTATATAATTAGATAATACAAAATTAAACACCAAGCAAGACATTTAATGAAAACCAGCTATAACTGAAATTCCTAATCAAATTTTTTTATTTTTATTTTTTATTTTATTTTTATTTTACCTTACAAATAAAGGTATACAAATAAAGGTAAAATAAAAAAAAAATAAACTAATCAAATGATTTGGAGCTACCTCCACCTAAATCAGGATATAAGTCATGACAGTGGAAACAGCGTAAATTACCATTCCTCTGTCATAAGGTTAAACCGTGACCTGTCAAAACCGCGGAGGACAAAATCGCGCTCGACGAAAGCGCGCATTTGACGTCATCACAGCGCGACGAAAAAAATTAAAAATTGAAATAAAATTAAAATTAAAGCAAGCCGATTGCAAGGGTTAGGTTAAGGGTTAGGGTTAGGTTAGAGCATTAGGGTTATGTTTAGCGTTAGGTTAAGGGTTAGCGTTAGGTTTAGCGTTAGGTTAAGGGTTACGTTTAGGGTTAGATTTAGGGTTAGGTTTAGGGTTAGGTTTAGGGTTAGGTTTGGGGTGGTTAGGGTAAGGTTTTCGCTTTATTTTTACATTTTTCGATCACAGCGTGATGTTTTTGTCGCGCTGTGATGACGTCAAATGCATGCTTTCGTCGAGCACGATTTTGTCCTCCGCGGTTTTGTGGTGGAACCAGGTTAAACAGTTGTTTCAGATTTGAAACAGTGGAGAATCCAGCTCTAAAGACCAAAACTTTTCTATTTGTAGTAGTAATCCACAGATTAAGGACACAGGGGCAGAAGGTAAGTTGTCAAATCATACTTGGGTTTATCACTATGGTAGTTATACATGCCAAACAATTTATTGTCTATATTCAATTGTTGTTTTCACGCTAGAAATAAAAAGCTTAAACCACAAAACTGCAACACTGCCTAAAGTTGCTGGGAATAGGGCAGTGTATACAAGTAATAAGTAAATGTGAATCGAAATGAACTTGGGAAATTGAAATAATAATTTCACCTCATAGAAGAATTCTTCTTCGGCATTGGAAAACATTAGCTCTGTTTTCTGGTGGGTCCCACTTCCTCTTTTTTTAGCATTCTTCTTATTCGTGTAAGTCTTGCTGATGAGAAGGTAGAAGTAGCATTTGCCACAAGGTTTGTTTGTACGCTGAGCTTCCACTATTTCTTTCCTAGAAGTAAAGATCAAGGAAAAAGCACTTCTGTTATATCCAGCCATCATCCCACAAACTGTAACCACTACAGTAACATTTTAATGTTTAGAAGAAAATGTGATTGTTTTAATGTATTCTCCAGCTACTGTGCTGCTTTGAAAACTACATAATTCAATTTGCCTGCAATATATTACTAAATATTTATGTCCCTTATAAAACAATATTTCCACAATTAAGTAAAATAATCTATTCACAGTAAGTTTGAATTAAAGGCCATATTAAACAATATTAAAATGCTAGGCTTCATTTCTTTGGCTCATATGTATTTTCTCTTTTCCCCCTCCTATTCTAGATATTTCCATTTAAATAAGGTTTCAGAGGTCATCCAAGGATAAAAATTACAGTTCAAAAATGATTTGGGAGAAGCACTTACTGCAGTTGCTGGTGCATAGGCAGAGCAATCTGGGGAGGAACATTAATGAATCTTTCACTTAGTAGGAAGCCCACAGGCTTAGTGGTGTCACTTAAAAGCTTATCCAGCTGCTCAACCACATTCTGCTCACAGTTCTTTTCACACTGACTTAAGACCAGTTCTTTAATTTGCTCAGCACATTCAGTACCCTAGGAATCAAAAGGCAGATTTTTTTGAGGTACAAAATAATTTTTTGCAAACGACAACTTGAAAAGCAAACTACTGGGCTTTTTTTTTAAGACGTAGGAAAATTACAGCTTTTAATAATTTGAAAGGATTTCTTTTAAAATTATCCATTCAATTCTCCCAACAGAAATGCTTGAACTTTTTGTCATTTACCCGTTTTTGTCTGATGAAGCCGAGACCCTTCCCAGAAAATGTAATAAAATAAAATACATGTATAGACTGTACTACAAAGTAAGCCAATTATACCTGGTTATTAAAATATTAAAAATATTGAATATGTGATATAGTAGCATATGTAAAAACAAAATTGAATATTTTAGGCAGAGTCTAATTCATAGATTCCTCCCTCCCTGAAATCTACTCATGGATTCACATACTTTTCACTCTAGCTCTCAGTCACAAAGCAGGTGTATGAATTAAAATCCTAATAAAAATATGAAACGCTGTTCTGCCCCGGGCAATGAGGTTCTGCTCGGGCAGCCAGTTAACTCCATGCTTAGGAATCTCTTTCAGACCACGTTTATTATCAGGCATCCTTAATAACAAAATTTACAGTTCAGTGTTAAGATTCTTCTGACTTTCCATGATCTGTCCCATCACATAGTGTAAAAAGATGATGATTTTATCCCCATGCTGAGTGGAGATGTAGAATGCTGTTATTCCGGTTCACAAAAGCAATTGAACTACCCGGCTATAAACTTTGCATGTGGGCAAGATGCCCCGGTGGCCAATCATAAACAGAGATGTGATCACATGTCATGGAACTACATTTCCCATAATGCAGTCTGCATTTCCCATGAGATAGTTTCTTAAAGGAGACAGTTCTTAATTCCTACACTAGCTATATACTGCTGGGGCAGCACAAACGCTCTCAATCTAGATTAATTCAATGAAAGTAACAAACCAATGCCTAACTTCTATCTTAAATGAAAATATTCCCGAAATAAAAATAATCTCATTATTTGAAAATTCCAGTGAAAAACATAACAACTTAGCATTATTACCCAGTTGCTTGTTAAGATTTTCTGCTGCTACAAATGAGAAATTTCAGATCTCAAGGGCTAATATTATTACAACAATAGACAATTTACATGAAGTCATGCTTGTTAGGAATATAATTCTAACGGTTAGGTTGGCAATATATAAATCATGTTACAATGTTGTACCTGTTTCTTTAAATCATACTGTAAAATGTGATTGGTTGCTGTTTTCCTCAATCGGCCATAAGAGGGAGCCAGAATGACTGTTAGCTCTCTGTTTGTTAGATGCTGGGCTGATTTGATCTGAGTGTTTTGGGAACTGGCTGTTAGAAAGCTATTGTAAGTTTTGAAACTGCTAGCAAACTTTGAGTACCAGACTGTTTGTATGATTATGGACTATGTTATTTGGATTATCCCTTAACTGAAAGACATTGATGACTGTCTTATCCGTGTATGACTTGGACTGTTTGATGGACTCTGATACCTCTACTTCCACGAAAGTAAAAGCCTCTTTAAACTGCAGTGTCTCTGTATGCTGGTTTGTGTGTTCTCCAACACAACTCTTACAACGCTTCTCTGAACGTACTCGCTCTCCCAATGGGGAGCTTACCTAACAATGCTTTTTTATTATTTTCTAGAGCACCAGGCATCTCAAAAGCAGAGTATTGACATAATGTACGCAGAGTTATAGGGAGACATGAAGATGGCTGGTGTGTTATGCTTGATTAAAGGCAATCCAAACACTTGCATCTCATTTTTCTGAATAACTGAAAGAAGCTGTGTCTTCATAAATTTGGGCTGCAGTGGTTCTAGTTACAGTAATCTTTGCTTACAAACCATTTGTTCAGCCACCAAAGTTTTAATGCTGCTGAAAAAAAATATGCTCATCTTATGACCATTTAAAGACTTTGCAGCATTCCTCGGTCAAATAATCGCCATTACGGTCAGTAAGCCTTGTCCTGTGCCTGACCTATAGTTCCCCACTCCCTTGTGAAGCTCAGTGGATAGAAAGGGATTACAAGAGAGTAAGATGTTTGCTCTTCTACATAGTGAAAACAATTATTTTGCCAGCAACATGATTGCACAGGGGGGGGGAGGGTAGATCAGGTAAAGAACAGATTAGTTACAGAAACTGCTTGTCCTCCCCCCCCTCCCCAGATATTGGAGAAAGGAATTTCAAGAGAGTGGACTGTAATGCACCCACAGCTCCCAGACATGGTCTGCCAGTGCAGTCTGATTGCTTTCAATGTTTACAAAGCAGTAAAGAGGCACTCAAAGTTTCTAAAGGGTTTAGGTTTATTAGATTTATATGCCGCCCTTCTCCCAAGGACTCAGGGCGGTGTACAACATTAAAAGAAACACATAATACAAAAGTTAAAAAAATAAATAAATAGAATATCCCAAACAAAATCAGTAAGAATTGACAATAACATTTGAATTAAAATTAACAATGATCAATAATTTATTTTGTTTTGTTCAGACCAGGCTGGCTTGCTGGAAAAGCCAACTTTTTAGGGCGCGTCAGAAGAACCGGAGGTCGGGGATTATACGAAGCTCCGGGGGCAGCACATTCCAGAGGGAAGGCACTCCCACAGAGAAGGCTCTCCCCCTGGGGGTCGCTAGCCGACACTGTCTGGCCGACGGCACCCTGAGGAGGCCAACTGTGGGATCGCACTGGACGATGGGAGGCTACCGGTGGCAGTAGGTGGTCTCGCAGGTAGCCTGGGCCTAAGCCATGGAGCGCTTTAAAGGTCATAATTAGTACCTTGAATCGCACCCGGAAGACAACCGGCAACCAGTGCAGGCCGCCTAAAAGGGGTGTAACATGGGAGCACCTAGGGGAAACAATTAGGAGGCAAACACAAGCTAGAAGTGTGAAACTGAGTAGTTTCTCTTTCCAGCTAGAAAGCACAGTCCCAGTCACGTGATTTTTTTATTTAGTGACCATTTTGCTTAACAGATCCCAAATACAGTTGCTAAACAAGGACTAGCTGTACAACTGCTTTACAAGCTGTAAACATTCCAATATTTTATTGTCAAATTAAGCTAATATTGATTTTTATATGCTCATGATCACTGACCTTCCTTTCTGTTAAATTTAAGAGGCTTATAAAGCCAAAAACCTCATCATTATCTTCGTCATCACTTTCCTCTGTGACTTCAGTTTGCTATGAAAAGAAAATAAACGATTAAATATAGCTGTTGCTTATTCTGTTCAATATTTTAAAGTATTTTTTTCCAATATGGCCCTCCTAACTGAACATGCTTCAACTCTCTGAATTTCCTGTCCATGTGGACAATAGGATTTGTAGTCTCAACAAATCAAAAAATAACCAAAGCAATTGAAAAGGCTAGCTCTATTTAAGTTAAAATATACAGGCTGATTTTTCAGAGCAATGTAACATAAAGAGTTATATTCAGTAGAAAAAAGAAGACTATTTCATTGGAAGAGGCAGCATTATTTAGTTTCTCAACACCAGAGAAACTATCTTAACTATCTGCATTATAAATAAATCAATTCAAAGTACCACATCTGTGGAATCAACATTTATGAAATACCGTATTTTTCAGACTTTAAGGAGCATCTTTTTTCCCCCAAAAAATGAGAGTGAAAATCTGGATGCATCTGAATACAGCATTTTTGGCCTCCCAAAACCCCGCCCTCTTTGCAAAAATGGCCATGCATAGCCTTTAGGAGGCTTCCAGAGTGTGCTCCTGGGGGCTGGGGAGGGCAAAAATGAGTGAAAAACGGGCCATTTTTTGCTCATCCCCCCCCCCCGGAACAATCTGGAAGCCTCTTAAAGACTATGCATGCCCTTTTTCTTTTTATGAAAAACGTGCCGTTTTTGAGAGGTCTGCAGAGTACGAAATTTTTTTTAAAATTTGCCTCTTCAAAATCTTGGTGTGTCTTATACTCCAAAAAATATGGTGATTTTTTTTTATTTTTTTTTTGCATTTGTCACTTTCATTGATCTTGTAGCACACACAGCAAAGTCCATCTTAATACTTAAGGAGAGTCAGGAAACTTATCCAAATTAAAACCTAGATTATTAACATTGGCGAACACCTGGGAATTTGTAACTAACCATAGAATTTGAACAAAAAGAAGAAGAAAATGTATTTATATTGTAAAGTGCTTGAAATTTTGGGAGCAGTGGAGTACATACATTCTTGTTATTAAATAAACAAGATTATTCACAAGCATGCTTATTAAGCACAGTAAAGATATAAAACCCATTGATTTCGGTTGTATCATTTCCATGACAGCGTTATCTGCAAATATAACCTTCTAGTTCATTAATAATTTTGTTGCCATTGTCATTTTTATGCATCTCTTCAATTCCACAAGACACTCTCATGTTTATGATGACCAAAATTACACATTGCACAGTATTCCAATTCTGGTTATATATTTTATGATTGTACTGAGTTGGCAGTTTTATTTTCAATGCCCTTGAAACTTTTTTTCTTTATAACTATCTGCAATTGTAATGACAGCTGGCAGGACTCAAATGTATGCTTTCTAAGCAATCTTAATCAGCTCAAATCCTCCAAACATGTTTGTACAATCTTGGTTTTCCAAGCAACTTTGTACTTGCTTATATACTGATCAATATTTAGAACTGCAATAATGCAGGAAATGGAACTTTCCTCAATTTGCTAAATTACATAATTAATTATGTAGAAGGTGAACTTGAACAATTCTATCTAGTCTCTGAAATATAACTATGGGCAGCTTCATCTTTTTCGGTACTGTGTTTCTCCAAAAAGGAGGCCGATTCTTATTTTCTTTTGACACCTGAAAAAGCAGCTAGGCCTTCTTTTTGGAGGGTTCCAATTATTGACTCACTTCGTGGCGGTGGCACCAACAGCCCCGCCCAGCAGGTGCCAGATGCTGGCCCATTTCTTCTGCGGCCATTTGGCGCCGCTCGCATGCATTGACCTGGCCTCTGTTTCACCTTCAGATGCCTCCCGGAAAGCCCTCTGCACCTGATAATAGAGCTCCAGATCGATCTGGAGCTCTGTTATCGGCTGCAGATGCCTTCCGGAAGGCATCTGAAGGCGAAACGGAGGCCAGGCGATGCGTGCACGTAGCGGCAAGCGGGTGCAGAAGAAGGTGAGGCAGGTGTCAGGGTCTTCGAGGCCTGGTAAGTAAGGCAGCTCCACCCCACCATCCCCACCCTAGCTTATATACTGATCAATATTTGTCTGTGCCTCGCTCCACCCCCTGAACCCTGAGGTGAGTGGGGTCTTAATTAGGGCTAATTTTGTGGGTGGGGCTTAATTTAAACGGACCTAGAAACATGAGCATTGTGTAGATGAACCTTCAGCAATGTATGGTTTTCAGAATAAGATACTCACAGATAAATGCATGATATAAGAGCCACCAAAATGGGAGGGCATGACTACAATCTTATTCTACCGTGTTTCCCAGAAAATACGACAGGGTCTTATTTTCTTTTGCCACATGAAATATGGCATAGGGCTTATTGTTTTGGGGTTGCTGGGTGGCTGCTCCCTTGCGAGCAGACTCCTGAAGAGCCGGGCACAGCCTCAGGGGCGAAGCAGCCATGAGGTAACCATGCTCACAAGCAGCTGCCCGGCAAATCCCCTCTCCAGCCGGGCAAAGCACCATTCACTGACCTAGGGGGTATCACTAAGGCACAAAGCCACGTGGCACTCTGCCCACCCCCCAGCTCCCACGGCTTGACACATTCGGGATATCCCCTAGGTCAGTGAATGGCGCTCTGCCTGGCTGGAGAGGGGATTTGCTGGATGGCTGTTCGTGAGCATGGTTACTTCATGGCTGCTTTGCCCAAGGCTGTGCCCGGCTCTTTGGGAACCCGGTCCCAAGGGAGCAGCTACCCAGCAACTTTCCCCTCCGGCCAGGCAGAATGCCACTCCCCAACCTAGAAGTATCCTGAAGGCAACAAGCAATGTGAGCGCCTTTTCCCCTCCTCCTGGCTCTCGTGGCTTGGCACCTTCGGGATACCTCTAGGTCAGTGAGCGGTGCTCTGCCTGGCTGGAGGGGGGTTGTCCAGGGGGTTTATTTTCGGGGGTGGGCTTATATTTCTGCCCATGCGAAAAATGTGGCAAGGCGTTAATACGGGACGTATTTTCGGGGAAACACGGTAGACTCCCAAAAATATTATGTAAACTAAGAAAATATGAGAAGACACATACCTTGATAACACTTCCAATGTGATTTTGTTGTATCAATATATCAGTCAGATTACCTGTATTAATAGGAGCCTTTAGAAATAGCTGAGAGAAAAGAGATTTTTCGTTAATATAATATAATCTATATGTGAAATCAGATTTGACAGATAAAGCATTCATTTCTAGGAATTAAGGCAGTATTCAAATGAACGTATAACTAATACTAACTCTAATCATTCAGCACTCATTTTCTTTACTGAAATTTAATACTCCAAACCACCTTGGTATATTAGCGTGCCCCACAGCTATATACTTTTCAAATCAAATTGGAATTCATAATTGTAAACTTTGTATTCCTTTCCCTCCCAATAAGCTGCCACACAAATAACAAAATAGTATTGCTATGTAGTTAAAAATAGCAATAGTATTTAGACCAGTGGTTCCCAAAGTGGGCGGTACCGCCCCCTGGGGGGCGGTGGGATGACTTAGGGGGGCACTAAGAGGCAAGGGGGGCGGCAGGAGGTGCTAAGAGAAGTCCATACAAAGCTGATCAAGAAGATGATTAGAGGATTGGTACCACAAATGGCAAAAGATATGAGATTGTTTTGTTATTGGAAAGATACAGGTTGATAGATGGAAGAATATAACTTAAAACTAGTTAAACCTAGTGAAATTTAGTGATAATATAGTTAAATAAATAATTGATAATGATAATAATGTATACAATGTGTAGTGTTATGATAAGTAATAATTAGATATGAATATTGAATGGTACCCATGAAAGAAAGATTAGAAATCCTTTTGGATTATATACAAAAGTTAATAAAAAAGAACTAAGTTAGATACAGTTAAGTTTTGATTATTAGGGGGGAAATGTTATGATACAGGATACAGTCAAATAAAGGAGTGATAATGATGACAACCTATATATGTATGGGTACAACATAAGGAAACTGGATGAAAATTGCAAACAGTGATTTGGAAAGGAGGATTAGAAAAGTTTGTTATTAAATATTATGGATATTTAGCTAGAATAGGACATAAGGATTCAGTATTATTGGAGCATTTTAGAAATATTAAATGAAATGCCAATATGTGGTTATATATTAAATCTTGGTACATGTTATGATAAAGGACGTTTAAACAATTATAGTCAAATAAAAATGGAGATATAAGGGTAACATGTATAAATATCTGAGTTAAAATACTTGAGTTAATATGAATTATGCTTGATGACTGTGGAAGAGATGCACGAAAGCCTTTTGTAACCAACTGATACACTTTCTACAGCATGTAAAGAAGAAAGATTTTATGTGTTGTGTTTGTTTTGAAAATAAAAAAAAATTAATAAAGAAAAGTTGGGAAATTGATATCACTTCATCAAGCTCATCCATCACATTAAGAATTTATTGAACTGTGAAGTAGTTACTAAATTTTACTGAGTTTACTAAGTTACAAGTTATTAAGGTTCTTGATGACTATCAGACTTTGAAAATCTGGTATCACTGGATCATGTTCAACAATTTTGTTGAATTAACATTAATTAAAAAGGTTTTTAAATTGGATTTTGAATAAATTTTCCTTATGTCATGCAATCCACCCAGTCACATGACACCCCCCCGGCCGCGCTCACCAAGCCACACCGACAGAATGGGCAGTAAAAAAATTTGAATTCCACCACTGGGTGGGGGACACTGAGGATCAGTTTGTAGCACCAAGGGGGCGGTGGACTGAAAAAGTTTGGGAACCACTAATTTACACTTATATACCACTCCATAGTGCTTTACTCTCTGAGCAGTTTACAATGTTGGTATTTTGCCCGCAAAATCTGGGTCATCATTTTACCAACCTCGGCAGGATGGAAGGCCGAGTGAACCTCAAGCCTCTACTGACTGTAGAGTAAGCCTACAATGCTGCATTCCAACCACTGCGTTACCAGGGCTCCTATGTCCTCAGAATGTGACAAACAAAATCTCATTTATCCACAATGATTTGAGAACGGTTTCATTATTTAGAAGAATCATTATTTTAAAACACAAAAACTAAAATCCAGGGTTATAAGGAAAACATACATACCTGTTGTAGCAATTTGTTTATTCCATTTTTATCATCATCAGTTACTGTATGTGCTTCAAATTCAATGTTTACTTCCTATGAACCAAGAGAAATAATACATTTTACTATTCGTCTAACTTTATCAATTTTTAAAATCTAGCCATATAAAGATTTGCCAGAGAATATAGGAGAGAGGGTAAGAGGGAGGAGAAAAGAGGAGGGGGGAGGAACGAGAGGGGAAGAAGAAGGGAGGAAGGAGGAGGAGGGAAAGGAAGAAAGGGTAAAGCAGAGGAAGCAAAGGAGGGGAAGTAAGAGGAGAGATGTTAAGAAGGAGAAGAGGAGGAGGGGAGGAAAGAGAGGGAAAGAAAAAGGGAGGAAGGAGAGGAGGAAAGAAGAAGGCAGAGAAGGGAGGTAGAGAAGATAGGAGCAAGGTTGTTGCAAAATAAAATGGGGTGGCAAGAAAGTGACCCAAACTGTATTCTATATATTTGTAAGAAAACAATGATTAATGATAATGATATAATTAATGGTAATTATGAGTGTATATTTGTGAATGAACTTAAGAGAGAAAATAAAACACTTTTTTAAAAAAAATTAAAAATAAACAATGTACAACGTTTGCCCAATAAATTAAGGTTAAGTTTACCACCACCACCAAGGTTAAGAGCACTCCTGCAAACAACCCCAAACCAGGTTGAAGATCCATCCAGGCAGGGTAAGCAAGTTTGTGAATGCAGCTGCAGGCAACTTAGTTAAGGAGGCTTTGGGAATAAAGCCACTGTGTCTCTCTGTGTATGTGTGTGTATGATTGTATAGCAGCCAAGGTTGTCCAGCCTCCAGGATGTGATTCTTTTCAGACCCAAAATTTAGGAGCAGACAAGATGTTGGCTGCCTCTATAAAAAGATGTGGAGACTCTAGTGTAGAAAAAGTGCAAGAAGAGCAACCAAGAGGATTAGGGGACTGGAAGCTCAAACTTATGAAGAACAGTTGCAGGAAATGGGTATGTCTGGTTGAATGTAAGTAAGTAAAATCTTTATTACGGTCAAAGACCAGCAATACACATTAGTTTTTACACTATATTAAAAAATACTAACATTAAAATAGAATTAAAAAGTATTGACATTAAAAGTGGATAATAACATAATGGTCCATAGTTTGTTAATGGTATGTCCAGATAATTGGTACAAGATGGTACTATACTTCTGTAGCCAATTTTTTCCTTATGGACATTGCAGCAGCACAGAACTTTGCCACTTCATACGTGGTAACCGGGTTAGTGTCCTGGAGGAGAAAGCCTAGATAAAAATTGTCTGCCCTCCCTGGCAATCTCTCTAATAAGGGGAGAAAATGTGCAGACCTACAAGCTCTGTAGAGCTCGCAGTGTAGTCTGGTTGAATGAAAAGAAGGACTTAAGGGTGATATGATAGCAGTCTTCCGATATCAATATCTACATTATGATTCATAAAAGTAGCAAAAGTACAGTTATAGAGTAGCAACAAAAAAAATTATGGTTGGGGGCCACCACAACATGCAGAACTGTATTAACTGCATTAGAAAGGTTGAGAACCATTGTCCTAAGGGCATTTCAGTCCAAACTTTACCTGGGAGCTCAGATAAGCAATAAGCCAGAGGTAAACCAAATTAGCTCAGCCATGCACCTAGACAAGCATCTCCTCTTTTGCATGTTCTCACACAGGAAGCTCAAGTGCAAAGCCCAAAAGAAGGTATAAATATCCCCCCCACACACAGACTCTCAACTCCATATGGTTCTGCTTCATCCTCAAACTTTCTTTCCAATCAATCTCCATGTTTGCAGTGTCTTTCGCCCAGCTTGGAGTTGAACCAGATGGATATTTCTTCCCAGAGTCCCAGGTAGGGGTGTGTGTATGTGAGAGAGAGGGCGGGGGAGAGATGGCGGAGGGAGAGAGAGAGAGAGAGAGAGAGGGAGAAAGAGAGATGGAGGGGGATGGAGAGGGAGAGAGAGAGAGAGAGAGAGGGAGAGATGCTTCTTCTGACAAGCAAAAATGGGAGAGACCAGATTGAACCAGATGGATATTTCTTCCCACAGTCCCAGGTAGGGGTGTGTGTGTGTATGTGAGAGAGAGGGCGGGGGAGAGATGGCGGAGGGAGAGAGAGAGATAGAGAGAGAGGGAGAAAGAGAGATGGAGGGGGATGGAGAGAGAGAGAGAGAGAGAGAGAAAGAGAGATGGAGGGGGATGGAGAGAGAGAGAGAGAGAGAGAGAGAGAGAGAGAGAGAGATGCTTCTTCTGACAAGCAAAAATGGGAGAGACCAGATTGAACCAGATGGATATTTCTTCCCACAGTCCCAGGTAGGGGTGTGTGTGTGTATGTGAGAGAGAGGGCGGGGGAGAGATGGCGGAGGGAGAGAGAGAGATAGAGAGAGAGGGAGAAAGAGAGATGGAGGGGGATGGAGAGGGAGAGAGAGAGAGAGAGAGAGAGAGAGGGAGAGATGCTTCTTCTGACAAGCAAAAATGGGAGAGACCAGATTGAACCAGATGGATATTTCTTCCCACAGTCCCAGGTAGGTGTGTGTGTGTGTGAGAGAGAGAGTGTGTGTGTGTGTGTGTGAGAGTGTGTGTGTGTGTGTGTGTGTGAGAGAGAGAGAGAGATGCTTCTTCTGACAAGCAAAAATGGGAGAGACCAGATTCACTTAACAACCGGGTTACTCATTTAACAACTGCCGCGATTCACTTAAAACGCTGCAAGGAAAGTCGGGAAAGCGGGGCAAAAGTCACACAACCCAATTTCCCCACTGAGCAACGTAAATTCTGGGGTCCCTTGCGGCCGTAAAGCGAGGACTCTCTCTCTCTCTCTCTCCAATTCGGAGCGAATGGGAAGCAAACGTTGGAAACGGAAGGCATTTCCCAGGCAGGACCATAAACGGTGGGGACGGCGGGATCTTCTCGGGGAGAGGAGGGGGAGAACGAAGCCAAGGCCAGCAACCAGCAACTCTCCGGACTTCCAGGCTGCCGACAACTCTAACCGAGAAGGCGGGAAAAGTCTCGGCCAGGTTGGAAGAGAAGCCGCCGGGCTGAGGTGGGGCTGAGGAGATTCACCTCACCTCGTTAATTTCTTCGTCGCCCTCTTCGCTATCGCTGTCCAGCTCCGAATCGGAGTCCCCGTCTTCGCTGCCTTCCTCCTCCTCCTCCGCCTCTTCTTCTTCTTCTTCCACCAGCCGAGACTTTGAAGGCCCGTCCGCCTTCCTGCGTTTCGCCTCAGTGGCCATGTTTCATTTCTCTCTCGCGCGCGCTCGCGTTTCTTCCTCGACGCGCATGCGCTGGCGTGTCGCTAGCCGGAAACAGCCGGTTGGAGGGGGAAGCGAAAAGCAAAGGCGAGGACCGCTCTGGGAGAGGAAGGGAGCCGACGAGTCTCAACAAGGTTCGGAGCCGATGCCTCCTGTGAGGGGAGCGGAGCGGGGCGGGGGATGGGGGGGAGAGAAGAGAAGGGTGGGGCAGCTCCTATTCAACCAATGAATGACCGGCTTGGCAGGCTCGGATAAGGTAGGTAGAGCGCGAGTTCCGGGGATGGAACTTCCGCTCTGTCAGCGTCGGTCTAGGGCGGAGCTTGGCTTCTGCCTTGGTGCCCTAGGGCAGTGTTTCTCAACCTTGGCAACTTGAAGATGTCTGGACTTCAAGTCCCAGAATTCTGGCTGGGGAATTCTGGGACTTGAAGTCCAGACATCTTCAAGTTGCCAAGGTTGAGAAACACTGCCTTAGGGCAAGTGGTCTCCAACCTTGGCAACTTTTAAGACTTGTGGACTTCAACTCCCAGAGTTCCTCAGCCAGCAAAGCTCCAGCTGGCTGGAGAATTCTGGGAGTTGAAGTCCACAAGTCTTTAAGGTGCCAACTTTGAAGTCCTCTGCCATAGACAGTGCTATAGATCAGTGGTCTCCAACCTTGGCAACTTTTAAGACCTGTGGACTTCAACTCCCAGAGTTCCTCAGCCAGCAAACCTCCAGCTGGCTGGAGAATTCTGGGAGTTGAAGTCCACAAGTCTTTAAGGTGCCAACTTTGAAGTCCTCTGCCATAGACAGTGCTATAGATCAGTGGTCTCCAACCTTGGCAACTTTAAGACTTGTGGACTTCAACTCCCAGAGTTCCTCAGCCAGCAAACCTCCAGCTGGCTGGAGAATTCTGGGAGTTGAAGTCCACAAGTCTTTAAGGTGCCAACTTTGAAGTCCTCTGCCATAGACAGTGCTATAGATCAGTGGTCTCCAACCTTGGCAACTTTAAGACTTGTGGACTTCAACTCCCAGAGTTCCTCAGCCAGCAAAGCTCCAGCTGGCTGGAGAATTCTGGGAGTTGAAGTCCACAAGTCTTTAAGGTGCCAACTTTGAAGTCCTCTGCCATAGACAGTGCTATAGATCAGTGGTCTCCAACCTTGGCAACTTTAAGACTTGTAGACTTCAACTCCCAGAGTTCCTCAGCCAGCAAAGCTCCAGCTGGCTGGAGAATTCTGGGAGTTGAAGTCCACAAGTCTTTAAGGTGCCAACTTTGAAGTCCTCTGCCATAGACAGTGCTATAGATCAGTGGTCTCCAACCTTGGCAACTTTAAGACTTGTAGACTTCAACTCCCAGAGTTCCTCAGCCAGCAAAGCTCCAGCTGGCTGGAGAATTCTGGGAGTTGAAGTCCACAAGTCTTTAAGGTGCCAACTTTGAAGTCCTCTGCCATAGACAGTGCTATAGATCAGTGGTCTCCAACCTTGGCAACTTTAAGACTTCTGGACTTCAAGCTGGCTGAGGAACTCTGGGAGTTGAAGTCCACAGGTCTTAAAGTTGCCAAGGTTGGAGACCACTGCCTTAAGGGGGAGCCTTTGGATCCCAGTTAGAAAAATGTGGGCGACCTCTTGGGGGGGGGGGTTTACAAAGGGGTGCGTCACCCTTCAATGCAGCCAGCGGCTGTCCGCCTCTTTGCCTCTCAAATGCAGTCAGCCTCCTGGAACCAGGTAGTAGTCCTCAACTCAAGAACCACAATTGAGCCCAACACATTGATATTGATGACAAATTTACACGGATGAGAAATGTGTCCAGTGAGTTTTGCTCTGTTTTACGATGATTCCTGTCCCACGGGTTCAAGGGAATCGCTGCAGTTTCTTCAATTGGTTGGACGGGGGTTAAGTGAATCTGGTTTCTTCACTCGTCGGAAGGGCGCCAAAGGGGGGAATCGTCGGCTGCCGCTGTCGTAAACATGAATCAGTTGCCAAGCACCCGGATGTAGATCACGTGGCCGTAGGGAATGCTGTGATGGTCGCAAGTGTGAAAAATGGTCATAAGTCACTTTTCAGAGCCGCTGTAACTTTGAACAGTCACTCAGTGAAGTGTTGTAAGTTGAGGACTATGTGTATTCAATCCACACATTGCAGTGCACTGCAATGCAATGCATGCAAAATCAACTTCTTATGTAGTAGCCAACCTCCAATGTCTGTAAGTTGTGGCTTTTTCTGTTTTATTATTTATTATGCGTATGACTTGAATTTTGCCCCAAAGGATTGGATTGATGGGTATAATTATAATACATGTATAAAGGAACAAATGCTTTTTTTTTTTTGGAGGCATGGAGATTTCATGTTTACCCAAGCTAAGAATACAGTGCAATTGAAGTACCCCCTCCCTTCTCCCCGAAGAGACAGCAGGAGAGAAATACTGTATTCAGTAGGGAGGGGAAAAGATAATTTTTAGTCTTTTTTTATTTTTCTGTGGGAGAATGAGAGGAATAAAATATATTTGTATCCTGTTTATTATTTTCTTCTTACCATATTTCCCTAATGTCAGGAAAAGATCAGCACAATATTATGGTGAAGTTATGTTGCAAAGTGATCCTTAAAATAACCCAGTGTTTTGCTTATGGCAAATGGGAGACAAGGTAATCTTGACTGATGTAACTGGAGATTATTTTAATTTGGCCTGCTATTACTCCCATATTAGACCAGACAACTGTTTTAGATAATTCTATTCCTCACCCCATCCAACCCCAGGTTTCATAGGGAAGGTTTTGGCCTGATCCTATGTATTCTGATCCTATCTATCCATCCAGTTCATCTGCACCTCATTCCAACCAGATCATAAATTTACTCTCCTCTATAATACAGTCCATAATACAATAGATGTATTCTCCATTAAAGGGTGGGTGAATTGCTTCTAAGTGATCAATAGGAGCAGTGGTGGGTTTCAAAAATTGTTCGAACCTACTCTGTGGGTATGGCCTCCTTTGTGGGAGTGGCTTGCTTCCCATGTGACCGGATGGGAGTGGCTTGCTGCCCATGTGACCGGATATGAAGATGCCGACGACACTTGTCAGAACCACCTTAAATTACCCCCCCCCCACAGCACTGGCATGCATAAGAATATGATGTCAACTTGTTTTTTAAAAGGCATCTTTGGTTTGCGTTAAAACAACTTCAACACACGCAATGTTCTGATTGCATCACAAACACAGTAGTCATCCTTACCTTTCACAGAGGCACTGAGTTTTATAAATATCAGCATGATAGTGTAGAATAATCATATCCAAGGACCAGTGGTGGGTTTCAAAAAATTTTGGAACCTCTTCTGTAGGTGTGGCCTGCTTTCCGGGTCCACTGGTGGAACCTCTTCTAACCGGTTCGGTAGATTTGACGAACCGGTTCTACTGAATAGGTGCGAACTGGTAGGAACCCACCTCTGATACTAGACCTCAGGGGAATTTCTGGTGCTTTTGAGACTGGTTTTTTCATATTATGTAAAGAGAATGCCCCCTAGGTTTGGCCCCCAATGCATTAAACACAATAGATGTCTCTGCTGCTGAATCTGCCAAATACTGCAATATTGCTCCGACAAAGAGCTGTATGTTCACATTTGACTTGGAATATATCTGAAACCTCTTGGCAGGCATAGCTTATCTCTTTTCTGCAGGACATTATTTGGGATGGGCTGGTTTAGGTGTCTACATGCAGATACTGTAAGGGCATTGGAAAATATCTATTATAACGGTGGTTACAGACTCTTCTAATACTTTGGTGGAATGTCCAAAATTATATTTTACAAAGTTAAATGCAAGATACGCTGTATGCAATTAGAATGCTGCATATTTGTGAAATACATCCTTTTTCCACTGTTCGCCACCACTGCAAATTCTTTTCACCTTTTCCTTTCAGGATGTGAAGACGTATCATTTAAAAAACGTTCGGGCATTTTGTTAGCCTTATCAGGGTTGATACGCAATTGCAGAAGGTGTATATTAAGTACGTACTCATCGTGCGACTGTTAATTATCCTGTTTCATGTGAGCATTTAACCAGCATAATTCTTGTACAAGAAAAGAATCCTAATTTAGATTTATTTCCATTTTGTGCTTCCCTATTACAAGGCATTTCACAAGTAAAACAATGAAAGTGTTGTTGCTGAAAGATCCAAAGGAAAATGATGGTGGACCAGATTCTTACATAAAGGTCAGTAACCTAACTTTTCACTAAGAATTGAATGATTTAAAAAAAACCTTCCAGCTTTGTCTAGCTCAGACAATAATGTTAGTTGTTTGTGCCTCTTTTCAACTGTCGTTTGGAAATAATATTTTACAGTTCGTGGCAGGCAGCTATGAATTAAGGGCTACTGTCGTGACATCAGTAAGCCAGAAATAATTGAATGTGTGACTCATTTTTATTGTAGAATTGTATTCTATTGTAGCCTCTCTTTTCAACTTCATGGGAATTATTTCCTGAAAATGAAATACATGGCATTTTATCAAATTGATGTACCGTAGGTGAATAATATACAGATTATATTTTAAAGAAATCTTCTTTGGTTTCTAACAAAGTGTCAAAAAATTGCCTTCTCCTACATAAGCCCTCAGAATAATTTAGCAGCACTTTACGAAGTAAGACACATATTAACAAGGAATAGATAATGACTGTTTAAGATAAGGGCTGCTAATGCCTACTATATATTTGGCGTGCTATTACACTGATTTATTTCTTATGCTGCTTTCAAAATTCACTGTTCAGTATTTCAGCAGATAGAAAATATGTTAGACTATTCCTTGCTCAGGAATAAAGCTAGCGTTCATTACAGCAATCTCCTTCTTTATTTGAATTAGAATGAATAGTAGAAGTGGTGATTGATGCCTTTAACGTACAACTTTCTTATAATATTTTTGTTTTACATAAAGGAAATGCAGGGGTTTTTTTTATAGAAAAGCTTCCCCATTTAACATCATATAGCCTAACTGCATTAAAATTAATATTTAATGAAGTAATTACTTAGCATGTATAAACATGGGCAGGATTGTTAGTATGAATTCAGTCATTTTTCCACATCACAATGAAAACAGTTCAGAGAAGCTGTTGCCAAAGTCTTACACATATATTCTTGGAGAGTGGATGAAATATGCCTTTCGCTATTATTTTCCAAACCAAAAACAATAGTTTTTCCCCCCTGGCATGATGTTATTTATGAAATAATTTTCATGGCTATATATATATTTCTCTTTATTTTTGTTGCTGTTTGTTGATGTTTACATAATTTTTGAATTGTCTTGTTACAATACTTTAAGAATTTCCAGAAGTACTTGTAAAATGTAAATGCCTATCTACTGCAGTGGTGGGTTTCGAAAATTGTTCGAACCTACTCTGTGGATGGGGCCTCCTTTGTGGGAGTGGCTTGCCGCCCATGTGACCAGATGGGAGTGGCTTGTTGCCCATGTGACCAGATATGAAGACGCCGACGGCACTTGTCAGAACCACCTTAAATTACCTCACACACAGCACTGGCATGCAGAAGTATATGATGTAAACTTTTAAAAGGCATCTTTGGTTTGCATTAAAACGACTTCAACACACGCAATGTTCTGATTGCACCACAAACGCAGTAGTCATCCTTACCTTTCACAGACCCACTGAGTTTTATAAATATGAGCATAACAGTGTAGAATAATCATATCCAAGGACCACTGGTGGGTTCAAAAAATTTTGGAACCTCTTCTGTAGGTGTGGCCTTCTTTTTGGGTCCACTGGTGGAACCTCTTCTAACTGGTTCGGTAGATTTGACGAACCAGTTCTACCGAATAGGTGCGAACTGGTAGGAACCCACCTCTGATCTACTGCCATAAAATTTTCCAAAATCCATACTTGGACTGTTCTTTTCTCTAGATCAGCAAAATGACCCAAGCTCTAGAGCATTCCATCACATTTTCCAGAGGCAAGAAATCACAAGAACAGAAACTTGGGATGAAATACACCTCCAGACTTAGGTTAGGTGTTACAGCTGAGATAAGAGTCAGATAGGTACTTGAGAGGAGGCATTTGTTAGTGAAAATATGTTAGTATCAAACTGTTTCAAACCAGGTCTGATAACATAGGTCATTCAATCATGTGCCATAGTTAAAGCTCACAGGTTCCCAATTAGTCAAAAAACAAAAACAAAAATACTGCAATGTTTATATTATATTCTTATCTTTTCTCATCTTCCCTGCTATCTTCTCTTTATCAATTATTGTTTGTAACTCTTGATTAATGATTGTAACTATGATTATAACCTATGACTTATTACTTGCTATTTATATGTGTGAGCTTATGCACCAGAGACAAAGTCCTTGTGTTTCCGATCAGACACGGCCAATAAAGAATTCTATTCTGTTCTGTTCTGTTCTGTTCTTAAATCCATAATTGTAGGTGTTTCAGTGGGTAAGGGGAAATAATTCAGTTGGGATTCTTTGTTTCCATAAAAATATTTACTTCTTTTTTTAAAGGAATTCGGTTCACACGGACTCAAAGCAACTTTAATTCCAGTTTTAGCATTTGAATTTATTTCTCTTCAAACTTTCTCTGAAAAAGTAAGTTTTGAATTTTGTTTGTCATAATACCCCACGCTATTGAAACTATGCATTTACGTTTCCTTTCATTCTGTTTATTTGGTTAGCAATTTAAATGTTGATGGTATAAATCCTATTGAGGACAGGACACTTATAGTAAGTCAAGTATGACTGTACTTGGGTGAATTGTAACAGATAAGCAAAAATGACCGATTCCTAACAGTTTGGTAATAACCAATTCTTCTAGCCTAATATTATTTTTTTATTTTTTTTATTTTAAACACATCAACACATCAACAAAAACAAACACATGACTTAAAACAACATAGGAACAAGAAGTTCCATCGTATATCATACAGCAGATCTGTATCGGTTTCTTTACAGTTAGTGTTTTCCCTTCTATACATTTCTATCTTGCATTCATGGTCTCCTTATTCATTATCCATTTTTATGTACAATTCTATATTTATTTATACTTAGCTACATATAACAAAATATTGCTTACCTATATTGTGTTTTATATTCTTACTGTCATTTATTCTCTTACATACAATTATAGGTATACATTCACATAGTTATTCTTTTTCTTTGTCATTTTTATACTTTTGTTATTCCATTTAAAAGATTATAACATACAGTTTGAGTTGCTTTGTTTACCATCCCTAGCGCCTATTGTAACACCACCTTATTTTTCCTTTCTTTTCTCCCTGATAATGAAGAATTAAGCGAAAACTATAATGGATTTTAAGAATATAAGAATAACCTTGCTAATCCAGCCCAAAACCTCTTAACCCAGTGTTTTGAGCATATGGTATTGTATCATATATATATTCAGAAAACTCACAAAACATTTCTCACTGTTGCTTTATATGAACTGATCTTTAATGCTTGTAGCAATAAATATAATTGTACATGTTGAGGGTTGCATTAATATGTCCATTGTTCACCAATGTGTATAGTCACTAGTGTTTTAAACTCATTTAGTGCCTTGTATCTTTCATGGCAGCAAATTCTATTCTTTGCATGAAGAATGACTCCCTTTTTAATTGGTGCTCTGCAATTAACTTTAATGTTCTAATATTCTGAGAGGGGGGTAATTACTATCATGGAGTTGAAGTACTGTGACCACATTTAATTTTGGTGGTCAGAACAAATTATAAACCTAAGAATGTCTTAATTTAAAAAAAAAGTATTCATTCAATCTATCTATATGCCTGCTCACTCATCTGCATCTCTGGATAGTTCACATTTATTAAAAAAAAAACAGCAATCAGATTGAGAACAGTTTTAAAAGCTTACAGCATTTGCATTGAATTTCATTTAGTATATTTTAGTATCACGTTACTTTATGTCATTTTGGAAGTTTCTCTCTCTGGTTATAAAGAGATTTGCTTCTTAACTTGTATTAGTATAAAGTTGCATTCTAAATCTCTGAAACAAGTTCACCATCAAGACTATCGAAAGTGGGGGCGGGGGAGGAAGAGAATGAAACTAGACTAAAATAGTTTATCATTGGGATATTTTCACTTACAATACAACTAGGAGCACCATTTTCAGCATTTCTGAAGTGAGGACAAACCTTTAAAAAAAGGTAGTCCTCACTTAACAACATTTCATTTAGCGACGGTTTATAGTTGCAACAGAACGGAAAAGAACGGACTTATGACCGTTTTTTTTACACTTACGACCTTTGGTCATGTGATCAAAATCCAGATGCTTGGCAACTGACTCATATTCATGACGACGACTGCAGGGTCCAGGGGTAATGTGATCCCCTTATAGGCCGCCCGGAGTCCTTCGGGATTGGGCGGCCTATAAATTTAATAAATAATAATAATAATAATAATAATAATAATAATAATAATAATAATCAGATGGTCAAGATCTTGTGGGATTTCCGTATACAAACGGACAAAATACTGGCGCATAATACACCAGACATCACACTGGTTGAGAAAAATAAGGTCACAATCATAGACATCGCAATACCAGGTGATAGCAGGGTCGCTGAGAAGGAACATGAAAAAATCGCAAGATACCAGGACTTAAAAATCGAAATTCAACGACTATGGCACAAACCAGCAGTGATAATTCCAGTGGTAATTGGCACACTGGGTGCTATTCCAAAAGCACTGGAATTACATTTAAAACAGTTAAAAATTGACAAAATCACCATCAGTCAAATGCAAAAAGCCGCACTGCTTGGATCTGCACGCATATTACGAAAATACGTTACGACGTCCTAGGCCCCTGGGTGGGGCCCGACTAGTAACCAATGCCAAATCCGGCAAAACAACTGGCCGCTGTGATACAATTGTATAATAATAATAATAATTTTGCAACTTCCTGACAAGCAAAGTTGATGGGGAAGCCAGTTTCACTTAATAGCCAGGTTATTAACAACTGTAGCAATTCACTGAACAACTGTGGCAAGAAAGGTTGTAAAATAGGACAATACTCACTTAACATATGTCTCCCTTAACAACAGAAATCTTGGGCTCAATTGTTCTCATAAGTCAAGGACTAACTGTACAGTTTACCAGTAGAATTGGTGGAGGAGGTTACTCGTGGCTATCTTCAAAGCCTGATTGGTCCAGAGACTGAGGGAAATCTCTTTAATGCTCCACCATTCCCTATTGGTTCCCAGTTTCCTCGAGGTCGCGTGATGAAACCAAAGGATAAGCGTGTGGAACTTACCTTGAGTAAGAATGTCACTGTTTCCGCCTCGGCAGTTAAATCTGCCGCCGCGGCCTCTTATTTCACCTGCACCGTGGTCATGTGGCTATGTCAGCTACAGGACCGCATTCCGGTTCAGGATGAGCGTCTTTTACAAGACCTCACGAAAATCATTGCTGCTATGCAATTTTCTGCGGATGCCACTCTGTGTCAGCTCTTCTTCATTTACTAATTAGGAAAGAATGACCACGAGTCTCCATGTGTGGAAATCAAGCGTACTTTTACTAATTAAAAATGATTAAAGGCATAGCGAAGCGAAATCTGAACATTTAGGCGCGAAAGCGATTGATATATAGAATAGCCCATTCCCCACCACTTGGCATCACAGTTAGAGGCCAATCATAATTCTCCCAAGTGTCAGGTGCGAGATAACTTCAAAAGGCATCAGGAAGATGGAATGTCGGCGCCGTTAATCCTGGCGGGAAACTCCCACGCATGCATAGTCCGATCAGCCGGTGAACTCCAGAACCTTCCTCCAGCACAAAGAGTAACCCCACCCAAATACCATGCCCTCCCTCCCTGTTTCATGGCAGCCGAAGCAACAGCAAAGCAGAGGCTGACACTCTGGATTCTATAAAATATGTGTCCCGAGTCCTATCCACCTTGGTGACTTCCAGATGGCTGCTCTGGCTACGCAGTTGGCAGATGGACAACAAGTCCAAATGGAACTTGGCAGCGGCCCCGTATACGGGCCCGGATCTCTTTGGTGAGTGTCTAGACCCGATTCTCATAGAGAACAAAGACAAGAAAAAGATCTTGCGTACCAACGCCAAAAAAAACAGACACTTGTATTACTCACTGCTGTAGACCTTCTTACAAAGCCCTCAATTCTACTTAAAATGAACGTTCAGGTAAGGACCAGCGTTCAATCTAATACAAGCACTCTAAATGATTTTAAGGCCAACCAACTTTTAAGCAGATTCTGAATGAAAACTCATAGACAAAGCACAGAGGGAAGAAGTCTACCTAAGTTTCTCTGCTCACCTAATTAAAAGAATCAAACTCCCCCATTCCTAAGTGTCACTGGTCACATTGTCCAATGAAGGTGGAAGGCAGGTTCTTCTCCTCTTTCAATGGCCACCTGTTTCAATGACCTTGGTTCCCACAAGAAAGCATTTTGTTTTGACCGGAGCCTGGCTATCTACTTCCCCGTTCCCGTCCCCCTTTCTGGCTTCGTGGCAACTATGAGGCGGCCCAAGACGGCTTCAGCCAGGTTGGCTTCAGAGTTGACACTCAGAGTGACACAATAAACTTTCAAAGATTTGGTATAATAGCATCCCTTTAGTTCTTAAAATGGCAAGTTATCCTCTAACACATCCTGACAAATAAGTAAGACATCAAATGGTCAGCCTGCGCATACTTATATGAGCTTTTACATGTATTGATATTGTGATGAAAATAATACCCGAAACTAGCACTTCGCTTTTTGAGATTTCTTGGTGAAAATTCGGTTAATGTTTTACTTATTTTTTTTCCCTCTCTTCAACAAATAGCTTTTTCATCCTGATCAATACCGTGGACTAATTTTTACCAGCCCAAGAGCAGTAGAAGCTGTTAAATTATACCTAGAGGATAGTTGTAAAAAAGAAGGTGAGCAGAATGTGGTTTCCTTGGTTTTTACTTTAGTAGATGGTTTGGATCCATTTATTGTGGTTCGTTCACTAATGCATACGGCTTAGCATAGCATGACATGTGAAATTTGCATTGTTTCATTTTAGCTTGGAACAATTATCTAAGAGAAAAATGGAATACTAAACCTGTTTATGTGGTAGGGAAAGCTACTGCTGGATTAGGTAAGCCACTTCTTTACATTCATATAAACCGTTTAAGAACATCATGCTTTTTAACAGATAAACACTTACTTTGGCTGCAGGACAAAAAAGTTAAAGCAAGATTAGCAAATGTATTGTCTTACTCTTTGCTCCTTAATCCTCTATGGCAGATCAAGGCTTCAATCAGCTTATCTAAAACTCTTGGGCAGCAATCCAGGGCTGGAGTCTCCCAGAAGGAAGTCCTCCCTTAGTTATGCAATATCGAGTATTTTAAGGCCAGTCACTCTCCCTTAATCTAGGATGCTTGAGAAGGCTGCCCTTGTGTGGATAAAATGGAAGTCACATTGAGCTCTTGAAAGAAAGGTGGGATTTGCAGCTAATAAATAAGTAAGGTATCGAAGCGGTCACACTGCTCATATAAGTATGAGCAGGCTGACCATTTGATGCCTTACTTATTTGTCAGGATGTGTTAGAGGATAAAACACATTGTTATGTATAAAGTATGTTGCATGGTGCCCAGCAGAGGTGCGTTCCTACCAGTTCGCACCAGTTCGGTAGAACCGGTTCGTCAAATCTACCAAACTGGTTAGAAGAGGTTCCACCAGAAAGCAGGCCACACCTACAGAAGAGGTTCCAAAATTTTTTGAAACCCACCATTGACAGAGAGAGAGAGAGAGAGAGAGAGAGAGAGAGAGAAAGGAAGAAAGAAAGAAAGAAAGAAAGAAAGAAAAAAAGAAAAAAAGAAAAAAGAAAAAGTGAGAGAGAGAGGGGAAAAAAAGGAAAAAGGGACAGAGAGACAAAAGGAAGGAAAGAGAGAGAGAGAGAGAGAAAGAGAAAACACATGGCCAGCAAGCCACTCCCACCAGGTCACATGGCCGGCAAGCCACTCCCACAAAGGAGGCCACACCCACAGAGTAGGTTCAAAAAAAATTTGAAACCCACCACTGGTGCCCAGTATTATACATATAGAAGTTACCATTATTATAGTATTAGAAAATGGTTTTTCGGCATTTATTCACCTGATGATGTCAGATTCCTGGGATTGAGGGCGTGCACTCCAGAAGACAAGTGACAGTGCAGTTTAGATAGTTTGCGTGGGAGAAAGAGAGTTAAGACAGCTTCCCCCCTAGTTCGCAGAGTATATGCTTTTATGGGGCAAGTAGTCTGCTTTAGTTTGGCAAGATAGTTACCTATAGGTGAGGAACAATAAAGGAAGTTGCTTAGAAGAGTGGTGTTTTTTTGTTTGTTCGTCCTTGCTAAACATTGTTAATAAAATTCACAATAGGCAGTTTAATCTAATTGCCACGTATTGAGTTTCAGCTATGGCATATTATACTAAAAGACAAAGCAGTTTCTGTTTTTAAAGACAAGGCAAGTAAAACAATTATTGTCTGTCTGAAATGTGAGCTTTAAAAATACATTGAATATATCCACTCCTTAAAAGCCATCAAATATTCCCCCCCTTCAGTTCCACTGGAGCCACAGCTATTTGTGTGCATGAAATATTTTAACTCAACCTTACTTTAAGTATCATCTGAAAATGTTCTCTTTGTAGCAATATAATCTCATATTTTCATTGTCTTCCTGTGAACCTGCTGTTGTTTTTGTAATGATTGCCACTATAGAGTGGCTAAGTTACTGCAAAAATAACATTAGGAACCAAATAGATGAGACAGCAGCCATGTTTTTCAGAAAAGTATAATGCTAACATATTTTTATTCTTACTACATGTAAAAATAGTAATATTTTGCCTAATTACAGTGATCTGGTTACCAAAATTAGGGTGAACAACTAACGTGATTTAACCATGTTGCTACACAATTTTCTTGTACCTCCATAGTCGATCAAGTCTCTGGATTGCATATGATAATTTTAAAACAGAATTCTACTTTTAAACGACTATAAAATAAGCCTTCAATCTTATTTCCTCCTCTTCTTCCTCCTCTTCCTGTCAGTAACTGAAATAGGCCTCAAACCACAAGGAGAAGATTGTGGAAATGCTGAAAAACTAGCGGGATTCATTTGCTCCCGTAAGTGGAAACATAAGTTTCAATGACAAGTGTATGACTTTATCATCTTCAGTATGTATATGTTACAATGATCTCATTTTATGGTCTACATAAAATACACAATGTTTTCTCCGCTGGGTAACAATGAAAACCGTTCCAAAAACTTCTCATTATACTTGAAATATGTATCAACAGCAAGAGCAAAAAATAGCATCCTGTGGCATTCCACAACAGAAATATAAACACTAAAATGTAGTGTTAGTTTGGAGGGGGAAACCTGGTTCTTCACAGAATTAAAATGTCAAACCCCAGCCCGGGGTTCGCCATACCGGGGTGTGGGGAGGGAAGACTGTCTGTCAAACCCTGAAGCTGCAAGCAGCGAAGCGGCGAGCAACGCAAAGCTAATGAACAACTGATCCAGGCCAATGCAAGCCTGCCAACGATCAGCTGATTGTGATTGCCTGCAAGCCGGCAAACAGGCTGTTGATCGACTGTGCCGGCAGCCCAATGATCAGCTGATTGGGCCTGCTAGGTGGTTGGCTATTCCAGAAGCGGAAGGGCACAGCATCCGCCTTCAAAAGGCGCTTAGTCCTAATTTTTAGTCCTTAGTTTTCGGAACTCACTGTGTGCCGAGAATCCGGCTTAATAAACCACAGCATCCTGATTGTGGGTTAGGTCTGGAGGTCCAGAAGCAGAGGTGGGTTCCTACCAGTTCGCACCTATTCGGTAGAACCGGTTCGTCAAATCTACCGAACCAGTTAGAAGGGGTTCCACCAGTGGACCCGGAAAGCAGGTTTGAAGATGCCGACCACACTTGTCAGAACCACCTTAAATTACACAGCACTGGCATGCATAAGAATATGATCCAAACTTGTTTTTTAAAAGGCATCTTTGGTTTGCGTTAAAACAACTTCAACACACGCAATGTTCTGATTGCACCACAAACGCAGTAGTCATCCTTACCTTTCACAGAGGCACTGAGTTTTATAAATAGGAGCATGATAGTGTAGATTAATCCTATCCAAGGACCAGTGGTGGGTTTCAAAAAAATTTGGAACCTCTTCTGTAGGTGTGGCCTGCTTTCCAGGTCCACTGGTGGAATCTTTTCTAACCGGTTCGGTAGATTTGATGAACCGGTTCTACCGAATAGGTGCGAAGTGGTAGGAACCCACCTCTGATCTACAGCTGTACTAAGATGTGGAGACATTGTGTAAGTTAAGGCTAAAGACGGGTGCCTTATTTTACAGCATGCCAATTCCCTATTTAATTTTGATTTCAATTTCTCCTGAAATTTTTTATGAAAACACAAGAACTGCATCTTAGTTAAAACAAAGGTAATTGATAGTAGAAAATTTAAAATACATCATTCATACAGCACTTTAGTTCTACAATTGTTTGGACATATAAACCAAAGACAGTTAAAATTACCTTACTGAGTTGCATTGGGACAAAATACAACTATGTTAGTTTGGATCCAGGGTAGTTGCTGTTATTCAAGTAGCTTTATCTTTGGTAAGGCTTTGGCTGATCTATTGTGCTAAAAAGGTTAGTTGCTCCCTTAATTAAATAGGGAACATCAATATTTGTCTTTTTCCCAAGATAAATCTTCCAGGTTTTGCACAATGTAATGCCACATGTAGGTGGTTACATAGAAAGAAAACATTTTACGATCTGTCCTTGTTAAATTGTCTACTGCTAACAAAATGTTATTATTTTGTTCTACACCAATTTAAAAGGATTAGCTTTTCTTCTCGGGAATCCCATTGGCTTAAACCTTCGGAAGCAACGAAGTTAATGTATTTTCCTTTTATCTCTGCATTTTGCCTCAATTTTATTTTTGCTTCGTGTTACTGACATCTCTGTGGTGCCTGTTAAAACATAAGGTTATTCTGGTGAAAATGATTAGATCTTAATAAAGCCCATCCATTGATTATTAGATTTTGTTCAATTATGAATCTTCAAAGGCAAAAATACTTTAGAATATTTAAAATAAGTATCTCAGCCATTTTTAAAAAAATAGGCACTGTTTGCTCTTAGGAAGCAAGTGCTGCTTTTGGGATGCTAATAAAATCAAAAGGTCTTCACTTATCTTTAAATCCCTTACAATTATAAGGGCACCACAAGCAAAGGAGACATGATAACTGCACTCTTGCTGGAGATGCAGAACACCATCGGAATGGGACAAACCCATATTGGAAATTACCAGTTGATGTTCACATCAGGGGTGGGTTTCTCGCCCCGTTCCAACCGGTTCGGTTGGAATGGGGCCGGCGGCGTCCTCGTGCACGCGCGCAGTGCACCCATGCGTACTAGCGTCTGTGCGATGCTCCAGCTGCTCCTGGAGGATCGCGCAGGCGCTGTATGCGTCCTGCGCATGCGTGGAAGCGCAGAACTCATCAAAACCGGGTAAGCAACGCGGGCGGGCGGGTGGGCCCTTCGCCGTTCCCGGAAGTTACTTACTTCTGGGTTCGCTGACCAACCGGTTCGTGGGGACCGCCGCAAACCGGTTGAAACCCACCCCTGGTTCACATCCAAGCCTTGTTTATATCAGTCTGTAAGGTCAGCTGACCGCATTTCAGGTGCTTGGCAACACAGCCAAATTTATGGCCATTTTCAGGGTCCTGTGGTCATGTGACTATGCTTTGTAACAGTTTTCTTGAAAAATCAGTTACTTCCAATATTCAGCAAAACTGCAACAAACTGCATTTGGGAACTGCAATGAGTTTGCTTAATGTAAGGTGACCAGACGTCCCGCTTTTGGCGGGACAGTCACGATATTTCACAATTTGTCCCGCGTCCCGCGGCATTTTTAAAAGTCCCGATTTTTTAAAATTTTTTAATCAAGACACACACCCCCGCCCCCCCGTCAATGGTGTCCCTCTTTACTAATGTTAAAATCTGGTCACCTTAGTTTAATGACGACAGCATTCATTTTTTCACCACAGGGTTCACCATTAAAAAAAGGTGGATCGATTGGATCGGTCACATGACTGACCCAATTTACAATGGTCATGACATTTGACCATAATGGGCAGGCTACATTACCATTACAGTTATACAATGAGGACTATCTATAAACAGAACCTAATAAAATCAAATTATTCTATTTGCTCTCTTTACAATGTTCATGGATTGACCCCCAAAGTTTTTCCTCATAAAGATGTGCGCTGACATATCTCATTTTTGTCTAGTTGATGCCATTTTTGTCAATAGTGAGGACCAAGAAAAATGAAAAAAAAAAGATTTTCCTTTTTATATAGCAGGTAAACTGCACCAAAGGTTACCAATCCTTTGCCCCTATCTGCCTTATGTATGTATGTATGTATGTATGTATGTATGTATTCCTTCCTTCCTTCCTTCCTTCCTTCCTTCCATTTCTATAGCTGCTCAACTCAATCAAATGATTCTTTTCAGGCCATCCTTCCTCTTACATTTCATCCTTCCTTCCCAATTTTATGTTCCAACTATTACCATAAAATAAGCCATGAACCTAATGTTATCGTTCCCTTTCATTTTCTCTCCTAAATGTTTATTTGTACTGGAACTAAGTTTGCACTTTGTCTACATGGGGCTGCCCGTGAAAAGCATTCGGAGACTACAATTAGTCCAGAACGCAGCAGCGCGAGCGATATTGGGTGTACCAAGATACACCCACGTTACACCTATCCTCCGCGAGCTGCACTGGCTTCCTATTGGTCTCTGATCGCAATTCAAGGTGCTGGTCATTACCTTTAAAGCCCTACATGGCTTAGGACCAGGATACCTGCGAGACCGCCTACTGCCGCATACCTCCCTAAGGCCTGTGAGATCGTACAGGATGGGCCTCCTTCGGGTGCCGTCAGCCAGGCAGTGTCGGTTGGCGGCTCCCCGGAGGAGGGCCTTCTCTGTGGCCGCTCAGACCCTTTGGAATGAACTACCCCCAGAGATCCAGGCCTTACCCACTCTCATGGCCTTCCGAAAAGCCGTTAAAACCTGGCTATTCCGGCAGGCTTGGGGCTGTTGACCTCATTACTGAGGTCCTCCCCCGACTAGATTGGGTGCATGATGATGTTTTAAATTGTTTTCTTTTATATTTTACTAATTACTTTCTTTTGTTTGTAAGCCGCTCGGAGTCCTCCGGGTTTGGGCGGCCTATAAATCCATTGAATAATAATAATATTAATAAAAACCCCTCACTGCTCTCTGCTGTCTTTACATAAGTGGTACCATTCTGGTTGCAAAGTGTTGGCATGTATATCTGAACGTTCAAAACACAAGAACTAATGGTGCTACCTGCAACCTTGCCATTTGTAATGTTCCTAAGTAGGTATGGTTTGTCTCAATATTAAAATTAATGAGAAAATATCATGGCACGACAAAACCGCGCTCGACTAAAGCGCGCCCGATTAAACTGCGTCGCTGACGTCATCAACAGGGCGACAACAGCGAGTGTGGAGAAAGAAGGGCGCTTTAAATAGCGCTTTGAAAGCAAGCCGATTCAAGTTAAGGTAAGGGTTAGGTTTAGGGTTAGGTTTAGGGTTAGGTTTAGGGTTAGGTTTAGGGTTAGGGTTAGGTTTAGGGTTAGGTTAAGGGTTAGGATTAGGTTTAGCGTTAGGTTAAGGGTTGCGTTTAGGGTTAGGTTTAGGGTTAGGGTTAGGTTTAGGATTAGGTTTAGGGGGGTTAGGTTTAGGTTTAGGGGTTAATTTTAGGTTTAGCGTTTACAGCGTACTTTTTTCTCCATGCTGTTGTCACGCTGTGATGACATCAGCTACGCGGTTTCGTCGAGCGCCCTTTAGTCGAACACGGTTTTGTGGTGGAACCGAAAATATTAGGAAAAACTCTCATGGAAGTGAATAAGCAAAGAACTTATTTTTTTTTTCTTTAAATCCCAGTATTTGTTCCAGCAGAACTAGTGATTACGGGAATATCATCTTGAAAGATGAGAAAGTGATAGATATAATTCCAATTAACAATCTGTCCTAAGGTTAAAAAGGATGTTGGCCGCCGTCAATAACAACAGAAACACCAATTAGAACTGGGAGCTTTTTTCAAAGCAAGCTGCTCCTTCCCGTGACTATCTTGACCTTTTCCTTTTGTGTAGAAGATGAATTTATCCTGCTAAATTGAGTCTTTAACTTTCTACACGTGTGCCTGTATGTGAAGTCTGAAGAATGCCAAATGGCAGAATGGGAGGAGAAAATGTATTAAAATGTTTTGGAAGCATTGTGCTCCGAGCTCTCTGTTGAATAGCACAAGAATAGCAAGGCGATTAATCTTTTTGCCACATCTTTTTAGGCAAACATCTGTAACTTGGCAATGGATTCCTTTTTAATTTACATGCTAAGTAGCTTCTACTCTATGGGATGTGTGTTTAGTTTTAAGCATTAAATGTTTTCAGCAATTGTAGGTATACAAGTCAAATACATTGCACTTCTTACGTTGTTTTAGCATGTGGCCACTTTAAAGCATTGCGTTGTGCTCCTCGTGCTTAAAATGCCACCCTGAATTAAATCCCTTTTTATTTCTTAAACAGGGGAGCCATCCAATTCATTGCCTCTTCTTTTTCCATGTGGTGCTCTGAAAAGGGAAACGCTTCCAACAATGCTCAAGGACAAAGGTTTGATATAAAACGTATTTTTGAGCAGTAGTTTTCTACTCCAAGAAACTCAGAGGGAATAAGATAATGTCTGTTAAGCTAACCCAACTCGCGGGGTAGAGAGCGTGGGAGAGAGGATTGGAGGGAGGGTGAGAAGGAAGGGAGGGAGTGTATTGGGAGAGAGGTGTGGTAGAGGGGAGGGAAAGTAGGGTAGAGGGGAATGATGGTGGGAAGACGGAAAGTTGGAGGGGGGCGAAAGAAAGGGTGTATGGAGGGTCGAAGAGGTACATTGGGTTTCTATTTTGGGGGGGTATTATTGACAAGAGGAATGGCTGTGTTTATTGTTTAATGTTATATGGCCCCGGTTCTGTACAGTATATGTGTGACTGTACGAAAATGAAAATGGAAAATAAAACACATTTACACAAGGGGAAAAAAAAAGCTAACCCAACTCGCCACACAGTGTTGTTGTTGTGGGGAACATAGCATTAGGTATTTCTGCCACCTTGAGTTATTTATAAAAAATAATGAAGGTGGGATAAAAAAATTAATAAATTATAGACCTCAAAGAGTTGGAAAAAGCCTCAAAATATGCAATTCTCCATAGTGCAGGAATTAAAACTGAAACTCCCCCCCCCCGCCAGATGGCTCTGCAAACTCTGCTTGCACAGATCTAGTTAAGGGAATTCACTTTTTCTCTCAGGGATTAGTTCTACCTTATTTTTTACTCACAGGCTTAACGTTTTTTCCAGAATCTTCCTTTCTGTAACACGATTATTATCTGATATTCTAGATCAGGGGTGTCAAACTCGTGGCCCGTGGCCCAGATGCGTCACATGCTGACCATGCCCATCCCCGGTTTAGCGAACGAGAAAATAGTTGTGATACATCATGTGACGACAACATGACATCATGAGTTTGACACCTGTGTTTTAGTTTCTGGGCTGCTAGATAACAAATCCGAAGTGGCGCAGTGGTTAGGGTGCAGTACTGCAGGCCACTTCAGCTGACTGTTATCTGCAGTTCAGCGGTTCTAATCTCACCGGCTCAAGGTTGATTCAGCCTTCCATCCTTCCGAGGTGGGTGAAATGAGGACCCAGACTGTGGGGGCGATATGCTGACTCTGTAAACCGCTTAGAGAGGGCTGAAAGCCCTATGAAGCGGTATATAAGTCTAACTGCTATTGCTATTGCTATATCTTTCTGTACGACGGTCGCTGTAGGTATTTGGAAGTACTGTCATATTCTCCTCTGTCTTCTTTTTCAAGAGTGAGATATCCATTATCCCGTTTCTTCTTTATAATAATCCTTTGGTCATTGACATGATATTTCTCTTGTCAGAATGATCTTCTACACTGCTGCCGTTAACATGTTTATCTAAAACTTGGAAATTGCCTAATTACCTTGACTTTCATATACTTTATTTCAACTCCATTTTTTAAAAAAAGACAACATAGTGTAATCACCATGTTTGTTCTGGACGGATCTTAAGAAACTAAGCTAAGTGTTGTGGCCCAGCAGGAACTGTTGGAGCTGCCGCCAGACTCCGACAGCGAGGGGGCTTATGAGTCGGCCTTGGAGGAGGTGGAGGACCCTGGACAGGGTGTCGACTCCAAAGAGGGCGAGGAGAGACTGATTGGCCACCAGGTGGCGGCAGAGCATTGGATCAGAGGGAATGTTCAGGAAAACATTTGGGAGTTGTATCAGGATGCATGCAGGCGCAGGGCTACTCGGCGTAAAGAACAACGGGAGGTGATTGCGAACAGCTGATGCTGATCAAGATCCCCTCCTGCTGATAAAAGAGACTGCTGATGCCACGCCCTGTTTGCAGAAGTCAACGTTCTCGTTCACGTTCACAAATAGAGAGAAGCCAACTTGGATAAGTGGCTTGATAAGAGAAGTCTGTTTGGCAGTGCTGTGTGAGTTATAGGACTTTTGCCAGAGCAATTATCTTTATTTCTTTTGGGCTCGCAGCCAGCAAGAGCCGGGACTGATTAAAACATTCTTTTGTACGTCTGTTTGGCTTTCGTTCCTGAACGGAGAAGGGGGGGTCAGAACAGCTATGAATCCAAGTGTGTGCAGTGGATGGGACTCTTGTGGTCCTGCCAAAATCCAGCTGAGCTCTAGAATGTTCTAACAATGTCAGCACAGTCTGGAATAACGATATGCGTGATTCATAGATGCCACAGAACAACAGTTACAGATGAGTAACTGTTGTTTTCCATTTCTAGTTCTATGTAATGAACAGACAAGACATCGCCGTGGTTGGTATATTACTGTGCAACCTAATCTCTGTAATGTCAACTCACTCCAACGAAAGTGCAATGAAAAAAAAAAAAAACTAAAGAAACTAAGCCCCAATTGTTTAAGACATACGGAATAACATCTTGACTCAGAAGATCGTACGAAGACTGACATGTCTTCTAGGCATAAATAAAATTTACTGTAAGTGCTTAGAGTTTGTAGATTGAGATGGGAATAAATCCAATAAATAAACAACCCTTAGTAATAGCCCTGACAGCGCTTATATTATTTTTGAAGTGTACTTGTCACTCAAACACTTGAGAGGATTTTTAGCTGTCAAAGATGAACCACTTTTTATGTTTGCTAACCAAGTTCCTTTGGCATAAGGAATACGCCGATTGGTTCATTATTTTTAAAATGATGGCAGTGATCTTGAAAACAAGTTTTTATGGTCATATTTGAGATGACATTCATTTGTGTTTTCTCTGTCACCCCTACACATAATTAATCTTGCACAGATGCCTGTTTTCACAGCATTGACAAGTAAAACATTGAATTATGGCCAGCTTATTAATTCTTTTAAGGACAGCACAAAAATGGAAGAAAGTTAATAGTGTGCCATTTATATCAATACGTGTGACACCGGAAAGGAGTATTAGTCTGTCATCTCACTCCTATAATGCTCAGTTAATTGGTTTTATCCTTTTTTAAATAGCAGAGGAAATCCTAAATAGGCTTTATGACTACCATCTGCTGACAGTAAACTAATTATGGTTGTTGTTCTAAATCTCGTTGTTCTAAAACAAAAATAAATTCTCAAGATTCATCAAACTGTGTCACATTTCTTCCTATCTTGGAAACACCCAGTCAGTGAAAAATCTGTGATATATCCTCACAAAATTTTACATTAGAAAATATTCCTCCGCTGTATAGTTAGGATTCTTCCACATACACAATCAGTTGCTTGAGGTGTAGAGCATGGAGTACAGAGAACGTTCCTGTAGACCAGTGGTTCTCAATCTTCCCAAAGCCGCGACCATTTAATACAGTTCCTCATGTTGTGGTGACCCCCAACCATAAAATTGGTGTCTCAGTTCCTAAGACCATCGAAAATATGTGTTTTCCGATGGTTTTAGGCGACCCCTGTGAAAGGGTCGTTCAACCCTCCCCAAGGGGTCCTGACCCACAGGTTGAGAACCACTGCTGTACACTGTATATGCTTTATACCTCAGGATATACAGTATGCAATTTACTTTCCCACATGGTTTAACTACAAAATTATTCCTTTGTTTCAATAATTCTATTCTTTTCAAATCTTGCATTTGTCTGCGTGCATTTGTCAGTGAACCCACATCTTCACATTAGTATTAAAGTATGTCATAGGATTTTTACTCTGTTTTGATCATATTCCTTGATAGTGTTCTGGTAACATCTTTTCATAAAGATTAAATGGCCACATAGTGTCTTAAATTATTCAGAATTTGTATCCTGACAATATACCTCTAAAGTATTGATAAGAAGTTTGGTTTCATGATCGGCTGGCTTTGTTTGCATTTTAGGTAGACTAAAAGAATGAATTTTGGTTTAAATATATTTCCATCCATGTTTGAATTGAACAATTTAATGAAGACTTAAATCACAACTAAGTTTCACTGTTTACATTGCAGATATTATGTTGGAATCTGTTACTGTTTATCAAACCAGTCAACATCCTGACCTCCAGGAATCCTTGACGAATTATTTCTCACAAGAGGTATTTTGTTTTCTGAGTCATCTTGAGTTCAAGACACTGCCTTCCACTTATTTATCTGGTACAGTTACCACTGAACAGAGGTTAGAACAGTGATGGCAAACCATTTTCGTATGGCGTACCAAAATTGTCCATGTGTGCTATCATGCACGCAGGTATGCCCACACCAATTCAATCCTCTCCACCCACCTGCGCATACACGCATGATCCCCCTGCACATGCACGCACAATTTCTTCCTATGCTCCGGAGGCTTTCCTGAAGCCTGGGGAGGGCGAAAACGGCCCCAACGGGTCAACCGGAAGTTTGTTCCCAAACTTCCGGTTAGCCCATTGGGCCTTGTTTTTTGCCCTCTCCAGCCTCCAGAGGCTTTCCTAAGGCCTGGGGAGGGCAAAAACGGCCTCCTCAGGCCCTCTGGAAGGCTGAAAATCAGCTAGCCGGCACGCGCATGCATGCCGGAGATAACGGCTGGCGTGCCAGCAGATATGGCTCAATGTGTTCACCATCACCGGGTTAGACTAAGCAAATGCCTTGGAGATATTTTGCCCTGCTACTGAGGGAGAATTTCTATGGCTTTGTGAACTGACAGGCATTCTGGTAACCATTATATGACAGCATTCACAATTGTAATTTAATTGTAATTTAATAAATTTATATGCCGCCCAATCCCGTAGGACTCCAGGCGGCTTACAAATACAAGAATAAAATAAAAAAAATAAAATATAGAGAAAAGAGAAAAACAGATTTAAAAACAGCACACCATGCACTCAAACCTAGATGGGGCTGGACCTCATTTATGGGGTCAACAGCCCCAGGCCTGCCAGAACAGCCAGGTTTTAGTGGCTTTTCGGAAGGCCGAGAGAGTGGGAAGGGTCCGGATCTCTGCGGGGAGATCGTTCCACAGGGCCGGAGCAGCTACAGAGAAGGCCCTCCCCCGAGTGGTCGTCAGCCGGCATTGCCCGGTCGATGGTACCTGGAGGAGGCCCAGCCTATAAGATCTTATCGGCCGTTGGGAGGTACGTGGCAGGAGGCGGTCTCGCAGATAGCCAGGTCCTAGGCCAGTGTTTCTCAACCTTGGCAACTTGAAGATGTCCGGACTTCAACTCCCAGAATTCCCCAGCCAGCGGATGCTGGCTGGGGAATTCTGGGAGTTGAAGTCCAGACATCTTCAAGTTGCCAAGGTTGAGAAACACTGGCCTAGGCCATGTAGGGCTTTTGCCAAATGGGCTTCCCAGCTTCCAAGTGGCCATTCTTTGATCTGGTAGTAGAGTGGTTTTGCTGAACATAATGCAGTGCCATTTCCATGGCAGTCATGTGCCTAAATTAGGAAGGAAGGTGACTTTTAACTTCTGAAGCAACTTATCTTTTTAAAGCGTCTATGAGTATTGGAAAACTGAACACATAAAGGAATATCTGTTCCCCCTCTCAATATTTTCATTTGAACAGGGTGTTCCGGCTAGTGTTATTTTCTTCAGCCCTTCTGGTGTCAAATATTGTCTGAAGCAAATTTTGAAGTTGTCAGGGGATTCCGTTTCCCAAATTAAGGTATGTTTTACACCAGAATTTTGACACATAGCATTTTATAACTGCTACAGAATTGATCTGAAGGCCATAAATTCATTGAACCTATTTTTTTTTTAATCGGGCTTGATGATCAACACAGCAAGCATATCTCTACTACATTTCATCTTGCTTTTTTTCCATCACTTCTGTTTTAGTTTAAGTTTAATTATTATTATACAGTGGGGCAAAAAAGTATTTAGTCAGCCACCAATTGTGCAAGTTCTCCCACTTAAAAAGATGAGAGAGGCCTATAATTGACATCATAAGTAGACCTCAACTATGAGAGACAAACTGAGAAAACAAATCCAGACAATCACATTGTCTGACTTGGAAAGAATTTGTTTGCAAATTATGGTGGAAAATAAGTATTTGGTCAATATCAGAAGTTCATCTCAATACTTTGTTATATATCCTTTGTTGGCAATGACAGAGGTCAAACGTTTTCTGTAAGTCTTCACAAGGTTGGCACACACTGTTCCTGGTATGTTGGCCCATTCCTCCATGCAGATCTCCTCTAGAGCAGTGATGTTTTGGGGCTGTCGCTGGGCAACACGGACTTTCAACTCCCTCCAAAGGTTTTCTATGGGGTTGAGATCTGGAGACTGGCTAGGCCACTCCAGGACCTTGAAATGCTTCTTACGAAGCCACTCCTTCGTTGCCCGGGTGGTATGTTTGGGATCATTGTCCTGCTGAAAGACCCAGCCACGTTTCATCTTCAATGCACTTGCTGATGGAAGGAAGTTTGCACTCCAAATCTCACGATATATAGCTCCATTCATTCTTTCCTGTACATGGATCAGTCGTCCTGGTCCCTTTGCAGAGAAACAGCCCCAAAGCATGATGTTGCCACCCCCGTGCTTCACAGTAGGTATGGTGTTCTTTGGATGCAACTCAACATTCTCTTTCCTCCAAACACGACGAGTTGTGTTTCTACCAAACAGTTCTATTTTGGTTTCATCTGACCATATGATATACTCCCAATCTTCTTCTGGATCATCCAAATGCTTTCTAGCAAACTTCAGACGGGCCCGGACATGTACTGGCTTAAGCAGCGGGACACGTCTGGCACTGCAGGATCTGAGTCCCTGGCGGCGTAGTGTGTTACTGATGGTAGCCTTTGTTACGTTGGTCCCAGCTCTCTGCAGGTCATTCACTAGGTCCCCCCGTGTGGTTCTGGGATTTTTGCTCACCGTTCTTGTGATCATTTTGACCTCACGGGGTGAGATCTTGCATGGAGCCCCAGATCGAGGGAGATTATCAGTGGTCTTGTATGTCTTCCATTTTCTAATTATTGCTCCCACAGTTGATTTCTTCACACCAAGCTGCTTGCCTATTGCAGATTCAGTCTTCCCAGCCTGGTGCAGGTCTACAATTTTGTTTCTGGTGTCCTTCGAAAGCTCTTTGGTCTTCACCATAGTGGAGTTTGGAGTGTGACTGTTTGAGGTTGTGGACAGGTGTCTTTTATACTGCTAACAAGTTCAAACAGGTGCCATTAATACAGGTAATGAGTGGAGGACAGAGGAGCCTCTTAAAGAAAAAGTTACAGGTCTGTGAGAGCCAGAAATCTTGCTTGTTTGTGGGTGACCAAATACTTATTTCTCACCATAATTTGCAAAAAAATTCTTTCCAAATCAGACAATGTGATTGTCTGGATTTGTTTTCTCATTTGGTCTCTCTTGGTTGAGGTCTATCTATGTTGACAATTACAGGCCTCTCTCATCTTTTTAAGTGGGAGAACTTGCACAATTGGTGGCTGACTAAATACTCTTTTGCCCCACTGTATATCCATAAATGCATAAATAAATCCTATAACATGGCTCTCTTTTCAGTTTGCTGCTATAGGTCCAACAACAGCTGAAGCTCTTGTAAGTGAAGGAATCTTAGTAAGCTGTACAGCCAGTCGTCCTACGCCACAGGATCTTGCTGCTGAACTTAGAAAATGTCTGTAGCTGTAATACATTTGAAAACTCTATGATTGGAATCATGTAATTTGCAGTAATATCTAAAATTAAAATTAAAATATCTAAAATTAAAAATACCTTCTTTACTATTTAATATTGGATTATTTCTGCAATCATTGGAAGTATACATCTGTTCTGGCCCCCCTTCTTTGCTCGTTCAAAGACGACAGGCAGACAGACTTAAAAGGAAATAACTTTATCAGTCCTCGGCTCAGACTGGCTGTGAGCCCAAAATAAACATAAATAAAGTCTCTGGCAAGAAGATAACAGAATGCAAAAACAAAGATCTCTTACGACCAAACCAGGTGTACAGAAAGAAAGCAGATCACTTCTCCAAGTGTCTCCTTGAATCAGGGTTACAGAAAGCAAATCACTTATCCAAGTGCCTCTCACAAACAAACCACGACCGATGAACCATGAACAAACGACGAACGTTGACTTCTGCAACCAGGGCGTGGCACCATCAGTCCTTTTATCTCCTGAAGACCACACTAACGAGCCCCAGCTGCATTGTTATTCCTGCATCCCGACTCAACTCACAGCAAACTTCTGCTGAGTCACAACACTATCTTTGATATTTTCAACACTTCTGTTGTATTAATAGCAGTGATAAATACTGCTATACACTCACCTGGATTATATGACGGGTAATCTAACTAATGTTTGATAAGATAGCTTTGTTTACACAAAAAGGAACGGAATTGTAGCTTTAAATCGTGTTTTTGCATTTCCTTAGTAGAAGATAAAAATATTCATACTTGAATAAATATATTCATCAGGTTGTATTTTAGGGAAGCAGGGCAGAGAAACACCAATTAAATTGAAGGCATTGGATAAGAAAAAAGTAGTAAATAAATCTAGTTTTTACCAATACTCTTACTTTATATCTCTACACTTTTCTATCTTTGCAAATTATCTTTTTTTGCACACATTGTGTGTGTGTCACATTCCTTGTGCATGATACAGTCTGTTTAAAATTCATTCAGATTCTCCACTAGAAGCCCAAAATATTCTGCATATAAAATTTAAATATATATATTCAGATCCCGAAACAACTAACTTCTAAGATAACCCGCAGGCATTCCTTTTATAGTTCTCCATAAATATATTAAACAGTCATCCTCAGCTTACTCCCTGCTCGGTGTTCATTTGCTAAGCATTCCTTTTACCACAGGCACGCATTATTTTTATCTTAAACCATTCTTACCACATTCATTAACTAATCTAGAGCTCCATAATTCAAGCATTACCAATTTCATCATATGCTTTCCGTAAATCAACACAAAGTCAATAAACTTTCTAACACACACATTCCTCTGTGATAAGTACACAATAAAAATTCAAAACCCTGGTAGTCTTACACCTTAAAAAAGAGAAGTATGGGAAACAAGGAAGACCAAGTCCTTGAATTAGAAGCTGTAGTGTCACAAATGAAAAAGCTTTGTTCTACCTAAATGCGAAACGTTCTTCTCTAGATGACAGTACCATATGTTTGATTACTTTGTTTTTCATATTTTTGATTCTGCTATAAGTTAAGTTTAATTAAGTTAAGTTTAATAAACTTATATGCCGCCCAATCCCGAAGGACTCCAGGAGGCTTACATAAAAGACACTTTAAAAAGTACTAAAAAGTTTAAAAAGTAAGGAAAACAAAGCAGGTTAAAACACAACACACACTCAACCGTAGTGGGGCTGGACCTCATTCAAGAGGTCAACAGCCCCAGGCCTTCCGGAAAAGCCAGGTCTTAATAGACTTTTTGAAGGCCGCGAGAGTGGGGAGGGTCCGGATCTCTGGGGGTAGATCGTTCCATAGGGCCAGAGCAGCTACAGGGAAGGCTCTCCCCCGAGGAGCCGCCAAACGATATTGTCTAGTTGATGGCACTCGGAGAAGGCCCACCCTGTGAGATCTTATCGGTCGCTGGGAGGTATGTGGCAGAAGACGGTCCTGTAGATATCCAGGCCCCAAGCCATGTAAGGTGATGACCAGCACCTTGAAGCGCGTTCGTAGACCGGGAGCCAGTGCAGCTCGCGGAGGATGGGTGTAATATGGGTGTATCTAGGTACACCCAATATCGCTCGCGCGGCTGCATTCTGGACCAGTTGTAGTCTCCGAACGCTTATTCGTGAATTTTCCAAGGCTGATGCAATAGAATGACAAGGTAAGAGATACTGTTCTGTTAGGGAAGCTTGTGTGGCAGTTTTGAACGGAGAGGTCTTTCAGATGCCTTACTAGAAAGCATGATACTAAAGTATGTGAAAGCTTAGACATTAGTATCCCTCTAATTTGTTCAGACAGAAAGTATGATGCCTGACTGCTCCAGTGGAGAACAAAAGGTATATTACACTAGTTATTTAGTGCTCTGGCTTCAGAACTGACAGTTCCTGCTCTGCAATTTCTCTCTGATGCCAAAGTACATTAAGTGTAAAGCTAGAGGGGAAGAGAATTGCCGCTTATATAATATAAAGGACAGGGTTTATGGGCACTAAAGCAATTCAGCTGTTTTTGTAGTCACTGGTCAGCATAATTATATGTATGATCCAGTCAGATAGAGTCAAGTCAGCTCTTGTAGAATTATTTCAGATCCTGTTCTTCAGGAGTTGTGTTTCTGTTTTTCATTTTTATGTCAACTCTTAAGTTCTCAAATAAGAGCTTCATAGTAGTGGGCTACAGTGTTGATTCTACATACCTCCCAACGACCGATAAGATCGCACAGGGTGAGCCTTCTCCGGGCGCAGACAATGCATTGTCTCCGGGTGCAGACAATGTCGGCTGGCAACTACCCGGGGGAGGGCCTTCTCCGTAGCCGCTCCGACCCTATGGAACGAACTACCCCCAGAGATCCGGACCCTACCCACTCTCATGGCCTTCCGAAAGGCTATTAAAACCTGGCTATTCCGGCAGGCCTCGGGCTGTTGACCTCATGGCTGAGGTCCAGCCCCGATTAGACTGGGTGTATGATGTGGTTTTTTAATCTGTGTTTCCTCGTTTTTTAACTTTTTTACTTTTTAAAATGTATTTGTTGTAAGCCGCCCGGAGTCCTTCGAAATTGGGCGGCCTATAAATTCATTAAATCTAATCTAATCTAATTTAATCTACAGTGCAGAACACAAAGTAACAGGTAGACATCTTAACATCCCCTTCACAGCAAGAAGCTCATCTGGTTCTATTCGTACAAAACTGCTCTCTGTTCTGGAGAATTCCCTTCAAACTGCGCTGAACATTTTTCTTCATTGACAATCAATTTAAGCTTTCCATTCTGACAGCAAAAACCCTTTTCAAGTCAACTCCTCACATGCAAGTTACGTAAGAGCCACACATTAAACTGCATTATCGGCTGCATTTCAAAGGCAAGATAACTTTCTTGTTCATAATCTAATATCTCATTCTTTAAAATCCACTTATTATTTAAAAAAAAGCATTATTTCAGCAAATATTGTTTTGAGAAGTAATAGTGCTTGCTACTTAATAAGGCTAAAGGAACAGCTGGCTTCCTAATGAAGATGCTACCATTTTGTTAAAGCGCAGAAATAACAAGACATTCAATAATGGTATATAGCCGAGGTGGCGCAGTGGTTAAATGCAGCACTGCAGGCTACTTCAGCTGACTGCAGTTCTGCAGTTCGGCTGTTCAAATCTCACCGGCTCAAGGTTGACTCAGCCTTCCATCCTTCCGAGGTGGGTAAAATGAGGACTCGGATTGTTGTTGGGGGCGATATGCTGACTCTGTAAACCGCTTAGAGAGGGCTGAAAGCCCTATGAAGCGGTATATAAGTCTAACTGCTATTGCTATATAATTTCAGCGTGTGTGTTGCTTTGCTACATTTTAAAACCTACAATAATGTTTTGAAGGTGTAGGGATGTCCATTTTAACAACCAGAATTAGAGGGACCTATTAGCTCAAAGGTATTTCATTTACAGACATTTTCTATTGAAAAGGATGTCTCATGAGAATGAAACATAAGACACAGGGAAGTAATAGAACTACGGTTCAAAACAGCTTTATTTGTATCGGGGGGCATTACCATCTGCTGTTTCTTTTAAAAAATCTTTTCTTTAAAATTTGGTGAAGCAGGAATTGATGTTAAGGAGAAAAAAATAAGCTACATGTATGTATTTATTTATTTATTTGTTTCTTTGTTTGTTTGTTTGTTTGTCTTGTATGCCGCCCACTCCCGGAGGACTCCGGGCGGCTCACAAAAGACAAGGGAAAGGTGGAAATGAGACACAGACAACATATTAAAAACAAAACCAACATTCACAATTTCCGTGGAGGTAGATGCTTCTCAGCTCCCCCCAGCCTGCTGGAGCAGCCAGGACTTGGTGGCTTTGCGGAAGGCCGGGAGGGTAGTAAGGGTCCGGATCTCGACAGGGAGCTCGTTCCAGAAGGCCGGAGCTGCAACAGAGAAGGCTCTCCCCCGGGGAGTCACCAGCCGACATTGGCTGGCAGATGGAATCCGGAGGAGACCTAACCTGTGAGATCTAATTGATCTGAGAGAGGTAATCGGCAGGAGGTGGTCTCTCAGGTACCCAGGTCATGTAATCTTCTGCAAATTAATACATTTATCAAATTATAAATAAAAGTGATGGGTAAAATGCATCTAAGAGGTTCCTGTTTAGATTGCTTCCAAACTTTGCAAGCCAATTTAAGGAATCTGTTCCTTCAAAAGAATTGATTTGTTAATGCTGTAACTCAGTACATAGGATGCTAACTCATTCTACAGTACAACCATTATGAATTAGTTTGTCAAATAGATATTAATTACAGTACTTAATTTGAATTAAGTAGCTTGCAATCGCATAAGAAAGGGGTTGATTTCTGCCAAAACTGCATTGATAGCTGTCCAAATTATTCTCTAGTCTCCAGGAGCAGAGGAACAGCTGTCAGAATGCAAATTAGGGCAATGAGTAACTAGGACCTCAGAGCTAAGATTAGGAATTCTGTTCAATGATTCTATACCACACTGGACTATATAGTGAAATCTCAAGACTATTTTTAAAATATTTTACGTGGGAAGCATTTGGAAAAGGGCAAAATAATAATAGAAGTTGGCTCAAGGAAAAAGAAAAACGAACACATTTAAAGGCAGCATTGAATATTGGATTAAGCAATGAGGCAATAAATTCCCAGGCATAATATAATTAAATTATGATCTCCATTTTTTTTTTAAAAAAGCAAACCAGAAGCTGTAATGCCTTGAGTATGGGTGGGTATTTTCCCCCACCTCTGAAAGTTATTTTTTTTTAAACAAAAGATGTGGTTGAGACAGTGGAATGGGATGGGGTGAATATTTTGGCATTTTTTTTAGTTGGGAGAATTTGAGTAAGATAAAGGTAAAGATTCCCCTACACATGCATGCTAGTTGTTTCCAGCTCTAGGGGGCAATACTCATCTCTGTTTCTAAGCCGAAGAGCCAGCGTTGTCCGAAGACGTCTCTGTGGTCATGTGATTGGCATGACTTAACACCGAAGGTGCATGAAGTGCTGTTACCTTCCTGCCAAAGTGATGCCGTTCCGGCAGGCCTGAGGCTGTTGACCTCACTGTTGAGATCCAGCCCCGACTAGAATGAATGTATGAGGGTGTTTGTTGTTTTTAAATTGTTTTCTTGATCGTTATGTCTTTTTTCTTATATTTTTTGTAAGCCGCCCGGAGTCCTTCGGGATTGGGCGGCATATAAATATATTAAATAGAAAGAGAAGAAAGGGGGGTAGGAAGGAGGGAGGGAAGGAGGGAAGCAAGGAGGGAAGGAAGGAGAGAAGGAGAGAAGAAAGGAGGGAAGGAAGGAGGGAAGGAAGGAAGGAGAGAAGAAAGGAGGGAATGTAGGAGAGAAGGAAGGGGGGAAGGAAGGAGGAAAGGAAGGGGGAAAGGAAGGAGAAAAGAAAGGAAGGAAGGAAGGAGGGAAGGAAGGAGGGAAGGGGAAGGAGGGAGGGAAGGAAGGGGAGTAGGAGAGAAGAAACAAGGGAGGGAAAGAGGGAGGGAGGGAAGAAGAAGTAGGACCGTTGTAAGATGAGATGGATCTATGGGATGTTAAGAAAGCAATCTTCAAGTATATTGTCAACAGTAGGGAAAAATTGTTATAAATACATATTATTAATAACAGTTATGAGATCATATAATTGTGAATGTATATATGAAATTGATAAACTTAAAATAATTAAAAAATTAAAAATATATATATTAAATAAATAAATAAATAAATCCCTATTTTTCTACTTGCATTTTTTACATTCTTTCAAACTGCTAGATTGGCAGAAGCTGGGAAAAGTAACAGGAGCTCACCACATTACACAGCACTAGGGATTCGAACCCCTGAACTGTTGATTTGACAAGCTCAGCGCCACTGAGCCACCTGGTAGAATTTGGGTAGAGCTACACAAATATGCTTAGCCTCCAAAGTTCAATATATCTATTTAAAATAGTAAAATAGGAGTGGAGTAAGAAACCCACCCCTCCCAAATGGGCTGAATAACTACAGAACCCAAATTGCTCACATGTGCTCGGGACCTATTGTTGACCTATTTTAGCTAGCATTCCACTCACACTACTATTTAAATAATTGTCTTGTTTTTTGCACTTTAAAATATTTTTAAAATAGAAACAATATGTTTCTGATTGAAAGATGGTCCAGAAATATTTTATAGAAATGTACTGAAACTTTCATTTAAAAAAAAAGGAAGAGAGCTGCTACATAGTAATTTTGGATGATGACAAAAAGGCAAAGAATTGTAACTACTCAAACACTGGAGGGTGGCAGTTGATGGGAAATTAAGACAGAAAAATTAAAGTTGGGCATGAGTATTGGCCAACAAACAACATAGAAACTGCTGGAGAGAGAGAGAGAGAGCAGGAATAGGGAAGAGGTAAGGGAAGAAGGAAGGAGGAGGAGAGGAGGAAGGAACTAGAGAAGGGAGGGAAGAAGGACGGGAAAGGAGAGGAGGATGGAAGGGAGAGAAAGAGAAGGAGAGATAGTAGGAAGGGAAGAGGAAGAGTGGAGGCGAGGCAAGGGAAGAAGAAAGAGGTAAGGAGAGGTGGGTGGAAGGGAGAGAAAGAGAAGGAGAGGAGGGTGGAAGGGAGAGAAAGAGAAGGAGATAGTAGGAAGGGAAGAGGAAGAGTGGAGGCAAGGCAAGGGAAGAAGAAAGAGGTAAGGAGAGGTGGGTGGAAGGGAGAGAAAGAGAAGGAGAGGTGGGTGGAAGGGAGAGAAAGAAAGAGAGATAGTAGGAAGGGAAGAGGAAGAGTGGAGGAGAGGCAAGGGAAGAAGAAAGAGGTAAGGAGAGGTGGGTGGAAGGGAGAGAAAGAGAAGGAGAGGAGGGTGGAAGGGAGAGAAAGAGAAGGAGAGATAGTAGGAAGGGAAGAGGAAGAGTGGAGGAGAGGCAAGGGAAGAAGAAAGAGGTAAGGAGAGGTGGGTGGAAGGGAGAGAAAAGAAGGAGAGAGGGCAGGAAGGGGAAGAGAGAGGGTAGGAGTAGGGGAGAGGTAAGGGAAGAAGGAAGGAAGGAGAGGAGGAAGGAAGTAGAGAAGGAAGGGAGGGAGAAAAGAAAGGGAAAATAAGGTGGTGTTACAACAGGCGCTAGGGATGGTAAACAAAGCAACTCAAACTGTATATTATAACCTTTTAAATGGAATAACAAAAGTATAAGAATGGCAAAGAAAAAGAATAACTAGGTGAATGTATACCTATAATTGTATGCAATAGAATAAATGATAGTAAGAATATAAAGCACAATATAGGTAAACAATATTTGGTTATAAATAGCTAAGTATAAATAAATATAGAATAGTACATAAAAATGGATAACGAATAAGGAGACAATGAATACAAGATAGAAATGTATAGAAGGGAAAACACTAACTGTAAAGAAACCGATACGGATCTGCTGTATGATATACGATTGAACTTCTTGTTTCTATGTTGTTTTAAGTCATGTGTTTGTGTTTGTTTTTGTTGATGTGTTTATGTGTTTAAAATAAAAATTTTTAAAAAATAAACTGCTGGGGTTACAGAGAAGAAAATCAGTGAAAGGGCTAGGTCAAAAATGACAGAAAAATGTTGGATGTTTAATCTGTATAACCATGGATATGACAGAAAAGAGGCCACACATTATCCGGTCTGCATATGCTGAATTGCTACGTGGGCAGAATTGTACTGACCAGACCTTACAACAGAAGTTTGAAGCAATCACCTCAGGGACCCCCCAAGGGGTCCATCCTGCAAGAATTGTGCTGGTAAATAGATTCATAATATTGTTTTGTCATTTTAACACGTGAACTTCTCCACTTCCAAGACAAATGAAGGCAGCTGTTATTAAATAACTTCAGGGTAAACCGGTTTGTGTTTTTCCGCTTGGACAATTGTCCTACTTCTGCCGTTTATTTAGGTTCCTGCACAAATTAATATTTTAGCAGGCATGCCTGACAAACTATAATTAGCCACGAGAAACTTTTAGTGAGGCATCTGTGACACTATGAAAATTTCCAAGGGGTCTACTAGTACAAAAAAAAGATCTAGACCAAAATTTCCCAAAGAAAGTAGCTAAAGTGCCATTAGGTTGCAATAGATGCTATCATTGCTAACTCTGTAAAATACAAATGTTGCTTTTGGGAAGAGTAAGCAACAAAAGGAACACAAAACAAAAGTAATAAAAATGCTAGCCTATAGGATTCATTTTCAATCAGACACATTTTAATATACAACTTTATTCGCATTTCTGAAAAAAAATATGGGGGGGTGAAATGCAACATGGTTCATCTGCCTTATGCAACATTCGTCCCCCTGAAGTGAGGTTAGCTCCATTCCTCTTAATGTTCTGGAAGGACACTGGTAAATATTCACACAATTGTGCCTGGTGGTCTTTTATATTTTAGTAACAATTATTTTACGTTTTTAATCATTGATCTTTTTATACATAGTTTTGCTATACACAACAGAGGTGAGTCCCTACCAGTTCGCAGCTATTCGGTAGAACCGGTTTGTCAAATCTACCGAACCGGTTAGAAGAGGTTCTACCAGTGGACCCGGAAAGCAGGCCACACCTACAGAAGAGGTTCCACAATTTTTTTGAAACCCACCACTGACACACACACACACACAAACACACAGAGAGTGAGAGAGACAGACAGACTGACAGAGAGAGAGAAAGAGGAAGAAATAAATGAATAGAAAAAGAAAAAAGAAAGAGTGAGAGATGAAAGAAAAAAAGAAAAAAGGGACAAAGAGACAAAAGGAAGGAAAGAGAGAGAGAGGGGGGAGGGAGGGAGGGAGAAAGAAAACACATGGCCGGCAAGCCACTCCCATAAAGGAGGCCACACCCACAGAGTAGGTTCCAAAAATTTTTGAAACCCACCATTGATACACAACCACTTTTGCCACATGGGTGGCCATATAAATTTGATAATGAACTACCTTATCCCGCTAGGACAAGACCATCCTATCCATGCTGCTGAGAGAGGGCAAACTTGGGGTCCTGTCAGTCAAAGAACTCCAACTAGTAGGATAGAGAAGAGTCTTCTTTGCTGCAGCGCCCACCCCCTGGAACATTTCACCCTCTAGGGCAGAGGTGGGGAACTATGGCCCCTTATTGACTTGTGGATTTCAACTCCCAGAATTCCTGAGCCAGCCATGCTAGCTCAGGAATTCTGGGTGTTGAACTCCACAGCTCATTAAAGGACCATAATTCCCCACCCCTGCTAAAGTAAGATCTGCCCCCTCCCTCCTAACCTTCTGCAAGGGCCTGAAGATCTAGTGGGTCTGGGGACCAAATGGATTGAGTCCCACATTGGGGGTGGCTGCTAGATTGATGGCAGACTCTACCCCCCCCTCCCCAGTCTTGCTTTCTGCTCAACTTTTTGTTATCATATTGATGTATGTATTCTCATTTTTTTGTCATTGTTACTTTACTGCTCTAATACAGCCCACGGGCAGGATGTATCACGTGCTGGCCATGCCCACTCCCGTTTTAGCAAAGGGGAAAGTCCCAATACGTCAAGTGATGCCACTGGGACAACGTGAGTTTGACACCCCTGCTCTATTAGTTCACTTCAGATGTCTTCTAAACATCTGTTCATGACCCAACAAAAGCGCGCCAACAAAACCACGTCGAGAAAACCGCGACGTCGAAATCGCACCCACAAAAGCGTGATTAGGGTAAAGGTAAGGGTTAGGTTTAGGGTTATTACATTGTTTTCGCGTTGTTTGTTGATGGGGCGCTTTTGTTGGCGCGCTGTTGTGGGTGCAATTTCGACATCACAGTTTTCTCACCACGGTTTTGTCGGCGCGCATTTGTCGTGCACGCATTTGTCGGTGAACCACGTCTGTTCATTTTTCTTCCTTTTTATTATTGTAAGGCTCCTAGAGTAACCCCATGGTGAGATAGGTGGCAAATAAATTTAACAAATAAATAAAATAAACAAAAAAAAAACCCTTCATAGTAATATTTAAAGAATAATGGTCAAAATTTATTTCTCCAACTGTACAATCTTAAATATGTAACAATATAAATAAAATCAAGCAGTCCATATTGGACAGAAACACACATTCCATTTTGATCAAGGCACTGATTTATCACAATGCAGAATGCCAGCATTAAGGTGGATCATTGAATTCCCAGATTGTTTCCTTCATTGTCCCGAGTCAGCTGTTGCAGTATATTTAAAATAACGTCTGTTCTTTCCAGTAAAGTTAGATTTTTGTTTGCTGCTGATCGCAAGAGAAGTGAGTAAGCGTACTTATTCACCTTAAGATTTTCTTCATCTTTACTGCTGGAAAAAAGGAGAGTGGAACAGAAGTTAATCCAAATGCATAAAGAACTCTGAAAAATACTGTCTTTGCTATAGGACAGTGATGGTGAATCTTTTTTGGCTCGTGTGCCAAAAGCGGGGGGAGCGGAGAGGTGTCGTGCATGTGCATGCCACACCCATAATGCTTTGCATATGACCCCAGCATGCATGTACGCACGAGCAGCGCTCCCCCCATTTTTGGAGTGCTTTTTTCACCCTCCCCAGGCTCCAGAGGTTTTATAGGAGCTGGGGGGGGGGGGGAGAAATAGCCGCCTCCGCCCTCCCCCGGAGGCCCTCCAGAGGCTACAGGAGCTTCCTTGAAGCGTCCGAAGCGTAAAAACCGGCCCTACGGGGAAACCGGAAGTTTGGGAACAGACTTTCGGTTTGCTCGTAGGACCGGTTTTAATCCTCCGGAGCCTTCAGGAGGCTTCCCTGAAGGCTCCGGAGGACTAAAACTGACCCTACGAGCAATCTGGAAATATGTTCCCAAACTTTTGGTTTGCCCGTAGGGCCGGTTTTTCGCGCTCCGGAGGCTTCCTTGAGAAAAATGGCCTCAAAACGTCAAAATCAGCTGGCCAGTGCATGTATGCATGCTGGCCAGTTGACAGGGCAATGCCGTCCGTGCCCTAACAAATGGCTGTGCGTGCCACCTGTAGCCCACATGCCATAGCTTCCCCATCATGGCTATAGGACATTAATAGGAACAAGAGACACTTCCGTTTGTTCAAGAGGGAGAGTTCCTTAATTTACATCCATTTTTTCCTCACTGAAGGTTTTTCAGTCACATCTCATACTGCTTCTAAAAATAATCCAAATCCTTAAAAATAGTTTTTCAGGAGGAGAGAAAGCTTCATTTTGGTGGCAATTTATTGGATCAAAAGCTTATATTCTTTCAGAACTGCATCCATATATAAAGTTAACTGAAGACATTTATTTGCATGTTCCTTTCCCATCCTTTTTAATAAGAAAACAGATATTTTCCCCAAATATTTTTGCTCAAAACAAGAAGCGATTAAAGTATTAACGCTTAGCAACAGAAGGAACAGCCTAAATTATTATACTTACTAGTTACACAATTCTAATTCCAACAATTCTATCAGACTATCCAGAATTGTATTTCTAATTATCAATTTAAAATGGATTATGTAGCCAAATATATTGAGAGACATGTAGTAATAGCAACCTGGTTCGTGCACTGCAATTGCATTGATTGGGTTATATAATCTCTTAATGCAATATTGCCTATAGGTTTCCATGAAGGAAATCTCTTACATTTTATTTTGATCAAAGAAATGGATCAAATTAAGAAATCATATCCCTGTGAATTTGTTGTATTTTAAAATACTGTACTTAAATACACCGTCACTGCTCTGAAATATTTCAAAGTGAGAAGTTTAGCAGAGTTGAAATAAATTCAAGACACACCCCTAATCTTTCTGTGCAGAATATTGAACTCAAATGTTTCCCTAGGTAGCTTAAGGTTATTTCGTTTCTTAATAGCAAAATTAACTTTATATATTCGAAAAGAATTCTAAAAATGTGCCTTTTGCCCTTTTATTTATTTTCTGTGGGGCTTACAATGTGACTTGAATATTTGAATATGTTCAATGTCACAGCATGAACACTGTTCTAAATGGATTCTGTTGACATGTGCAAGTTATCAAATTACATAAATGCAGATGGCAAACCAGGGTAATATTCACAGCATCTATCTCCCTAAAACTGTGATACAATACAATATGCTGATTAAAATTTCACAAACCTAAAACTTGAATTTAGATACCAAGTCCCAAACCACAGGACTATTGGCAATCCTGCTATCATGGCTGTTCACTGCTGGCACGCAGAAGTGTTATAATATCAGCCATAATTAAAGAGTTCAAAAATATCACAAAAGTACAAGCGGTCCTTGTTTAGAGATCACAATTGGGACCAGGTTGGTGATGCGAAGTGGTTACTAAGTAAAACCACAACTGGATTTATTATGTTGATTTGCTTTACAGGCCTGCAAAGGGCATAGTTGTGAGGATGGGTCATATAATACGAGACAGTTGTTAATAAGGACTACATATATAGTCCTTCAGAAATCATATTTGAATGAGAAAAATATTATACAACTGATTATTTATATCATACTCTTTGAAAAAAATATTGATTTTAGTTCCTTCCATCTGCCCCAAATGAAAATTTCAAACTTCTAAAACTATGGTCAGGCATAAACTTCTATTACTATAATACCAGTATATTCTATTATTACTAGTACCAATAGAATTAGAGCAACTATTGGTATCAACAGATTATATAACAAATGAATTAATTTTGAAATAGGAATTATATTCTTTATGTTCTATATTTATATTGCCATCTTGTGGAGATTTAGAAATTCTAATACAATTCCTGTGAACCTTCTATTACAATTATAACCAGCTGTACATTCATCTCCTTTTCTTTATGGATATCTTTTGTCCTGGAATGCTAACATTATCAGTTTTAATTTGATTATTGACTTTTTCCTGGCAAGATTGTAGAGTATCTCCTTTCCCTTTCCTTCTTGTTAAAAAACAAACCATTGGCATATTCCCCCCCCCCCCCCCGCATTTGGTTGAATCAAAGTAATAAGAGCTTAATGCTAAAAACAAAAACTTTCATGACTTGATATAAAAGCTGAGATTCAGTAAACTACACAACAAAAGCATGTAATTTATTACCTTTAATATATGTATGAATTAAGCACATATGAAAGGAATCAGAATTTGCCTGATACGTATAGATCCCTGAAAACAAGGGTCATACCCCTTTTCTATATCTTCAGTTCTTATCTAAATCTTCTATGTTTAACAGAATATATGTAGCATATATGTAGAGCCGAGGTGGCGCAGTGGTTAAATGCAGCACTGCAGGCTACTTCAGCTGACTGCAGTTCGGCTGTTCAAATCTCACCGGCTCAGGGTTGACTCAGCCTTCCATCCTTCCGAGGTGGGTGAAATGAGGACCCAGACTGTGGGGGCAATATGCTGACTCTGTAAACTGCTTAGAGAGGGCTGAAAGCCCTATGAAGCGGTATATAAGTCTAACTGCTATTGCTATTGCTATCTTGAAAGATAAACAAGCATTCCCTCACTTAGCAAGGCTCACACTAGATAAGAACATGGAGTAAATGAAAATGAAACACTAAAATGAATAGTTTATCCAACAGTTTGTGCATCCAAAAATGTGACCAGATATACAGAACACACATATGGGGTAACTGCAGAGTTTATAAAACTATTTGGAGTACTGATACCCAGCCAGTGATTCAAATTCACATTTAAAAAGAAATTTCTCCATGGTTATGAAATAAAGAGTTAAATGAAAATAACACAACATGCTGGAACTTACCCAGTTTTCTTCTTGCTTGACGAAAGCAACTTGATGAACTGAAGAAGAAGGAAAGACAATCGAGATTCAAATATACTAAGGAGCTTCAATACTTCTTCTTTATTAAGGTTAGTGGATGGATCTTCAACAGGAACTCTCTCCACGTTGTTTGAGTCATCAACACATTTCTGAACAGAAAGGGTTTTATGGAATTACTGTAATGTCTACGTAGCATGCCTTCGGAAATTCATTCACTTCTACAGTCAGAATTCTATAATAGTACAATTTTAGAAAAAGTACTTAAAATGAAGTGATAAAATTGAACCTGTCCAGTCAAAAATCTTTTCATAACAAATATATGAACTTTTTGTAAGAAATATTTAAGAGCCGAGGTGGCGCAGTGGTTAAATGCAGCACTGCAGGCTACTTCAGCTGACTGCAGTTCTGCAGTTCGGCTGTTCAAATCTCACTGGCTCAGGGTTGACTCAGCCTTCCATCCTTCCGAGGTGGGTAAAAATGAGGACCCGGATTGTTGTTGGGGGCAATATGCTGACTCTGTAAACCGCTTAGAGAGGGCTGAAAGCCCTATGAAGCGGTATATAAGTCTAACTGCTATTGCTAAATATGAACGTTGATGCTTTGACTAAACATGATATACAATATAATATGCAAGCATATCCGAACATAATATGCAAATATGAAAAGTAATAGTTACCTGTTCCCATTGAGCACCAAGCTCTTTCCTGATAGATTGGAAAACAGACCGGCACTGAATCATTATATCTAAGGCCCCAGACAAAGTCTTCAGTTTTCCAGTGCTGCTATTCTGACCTAGTGGAATCACAAAGGTAAGCAATGTAACTAATTCATACCTGCCCGGCCCCAAAATAGAAATCTGCAGGTCTTTCCTTTTTGAACACATACTGTAAACATTTTGTTCAAAGCCGCCACCACCAACAGGTTCTCAGAAAACTACTCATCTATTTAAAATAGGATTGTAGACTAAATTAGGGAAATGCTTTTAATTTAATTCACTTACTTGTCATCTGAAATTCAGCAAACGCCACTCTTTCCAGTTGCACGCGGAGAAGTTCACACGGTGCATCTTTCAAGAGCTGAAAAAACTTCACGGCTTTACTGTAATGAAGATCAACCAGTATCCTGTGCTGTTTACGCTGGTGCTCATCCCCAACCTATATCAATAACGTAGTTTGACAAGTCAGCTCAAGAGAATAGCAACCAGTGTTTTATATTAGGACATTTTACCAACATACATGTTTATAAGCATGCGCATTCACAGAAAGACCATGTTAACTGTGCAATTTTGGAGAAAATACCTGATTTCTCAAACAGCTGTGGTACATGGAAGCCAACCTGTGGTGAATTGTGGCTGCCCGGTACTGGCAAAGAGGTTGCCTTGTAGTCACTAACTCAACATCACAGTATTTCAAAGATTTCATCATTGATTCGCTAACTTCTTTTTCTATCTAAAATACACAAAAGAAAAACATTCAAAATTTATATTAAAATCAGTTGAACTTATAACTCTTTTATAATCCTGTCCAAAATGATAATGTATTGTAAATCTTGACGGTGATCATATAATTTGTCTCCCAATGGTGTCACATGAAATCTATTTTCAGGCCTAGGTTCACCATTGAAACTGCATTGGTAATCCCACAAGAATGACCTATGTCAGAGAGAGACGCAAAATGATATTTGATTTCCCTGCATTTCCTTCCAGGTTTCCAAAGCTGACAATGACATCAGGGGAATGGTATGACATTCTAAAGCATGGTCAGTAGAGCCAGGACAAAAAAAAATACACTTGATCTGATTTCATTTAGAAGTACGGTATACTTATTTACAATTCAATTACATGAACAGAATGCAGTTAAAGTGAATACTTACTACATACAAAATTTGCCCCTTTTTATCATACAGTACAGGGGTGGGTTTCAACCGGTTCGCGGCGGTCCCTGCGAACCGGTTGGTCGGCGAACCCGGAAGTAAGTAACTTCCTGGAACGGCGAAGGGCCTGCTCGCCCGCCCGCGGTCCTTACCCGGTTTTGACGAGTTCTGCGCTTCCACGCATGCGCAGGATGCATACAGCGCCTGCGCGATCCTCCAGGAGCAGCTGGAGTGTCGCGCAGACGCTAGTAGGCATGCGTGCACCGCGCACGTGCACGAGGACGCCGCCGGCCCCGTTCCAACCGAACCGGTTGGAACGGGGCGAGAAACCCACCCCTGATACAGTATTTGCAATTTGGTAGAAATCATTGAAATGGGGCTCTGAAAAGAACCTCAGATGGTGCATTTCTGTCTTAAATAATTGGGGGGGGGGGCACCTATCTCCTGGGGAAAAAATCCCAAGTATACCAATCCAATCACAGAGCTCTTTGAAAATCCTGTTCATAATCTTATCCAATGGATTTCTAAGGAATTGTTATCTTAATACAGCCTTCCTTATTTATTGCAATCTTGCATGATTTTTTTTTTGTCTTGAAAGTGTGTCAGAAATCATTAATTTGTTTCATCAAGATGCATCACTGTATCAGGTTTTTCATTCCTTTTAAGTGTGTATATTACAATACAGTTTTAATTTAGTTGTTTTAAACTTTAGTTTAAATTCTGTAAACTATACGATGGAAGCTTAAACAGAGAAGCAACACAGCCATTCAGTAACAAACAATCACATTATTGTGGAATTTAACAAGTCATATATAGATGCTCGTTATTTACCCATTGGTAAAGGAATAGTTGATTTTCAAAAATCAGGTCAAATCTGATACCTGTTCCTGAGCTTTCCTAGATAATGGTGCATAATCTTGCAGCAGAGTTGCCATGGTAAAATACGTAGTGGACAGTTCCCAGTTGACAGAATCCCAAACAGCTGAATGGATTTCTCTTTTATTCAATGATCGTAAGGCCTTCAGATAATAATCAACAGCCTGTAAGATTTAATTGAGACATTTACGGAAACCAGTATTAGTAATATTATTGCAAGTCTCACAAAGGGCGGTCAATAGTGCTGGCTGATTTGTAACGCTAAGTATAAATACAATTATATTTAGAGAACTGTTGTCCAGAGTTTTTTGATGTGGAAATCTCCAGATATAAAGGACTATAGAATTCCTAGCCTTTGGGAATACTGATTGGGAATTTGGGGTATCTGAGTATATCAAAGAGTCACAAGTTACGGAATATTACTTTGCTTTTAAATCTCTCTATACATGCTGGATCCTGAAAATATTTTCACAATTTATCGAGTTTTCAAATATTAATCAATGAAAGATTCAGTGTGAAATCTTGTATATCCAAAGCAATTGTCTTTTTATGATCACAAATCAAGATCTTATACCCAAAGTGTTCATTACGCTTAAAAAAAAAAACTATGTTCTATAGTTCCCTTGGTACTTTTTTCTATTAAGGAAAGAATGTGGAAAAAGACAAAGTAAAGAACTATTTGGGCTTCCATAACATATTTATCTAATGTTACAATGCGAAGCCCAAATGTGAGTAGTTACTAATATAAATACTCCAGTGGAAAAACAATCTGAATCAAGAACACTAAAAGCTGCCTCTCCATATTTTATTAAAAACCTATTAAAATGTTTTAAGCAGTTATAAGTTTGAAAGAATGATTTTAAACAATATTGCCAGGATAATATTTATTTATTTATTTATTTATTTATTTATTTATTTATTTATTTATTTATTTATTTATTTATTTGTCTTGTATGCCGCCCACTCCCGGAGGACTCCGGGTGGCTTACAAAAGACAAGGGAAAGGGGGGAACAAGACAAAGACAACATATTAAAAACAAAACCAACATTCACAATTTCCGTGGAGGTAGATGCTTCTCAGCTCCCCCCAGCCTGCTGGAACAGCCAGGACTTGGTGGCTTTGCGGAAGGCCGGGAGGGTAGTAAGGATCCGGATCTCGACAGGGAGCTCGTTCCAGAGGGCCAGAGCTGCAACAGAGAAGGCTCTCCCCCGGGGAGTCGCCAGCCGACATTGGCTGGCAGATGGAATCCGGAGGAGACCTAACCTGTGCGATCTAATTGGTCTGAGAGAGGTAATCGGCAGGAGGCTAACATGAATTTCTTGCCCATAGCAAAGATAAAACTGCATAATAAATATTAATAAATATTTTGAATAAATATTAGGAGCCGAGGTGGTGCAGTGGTTAAATGCAGCACTGCAGGCTACTGCTAGATCAGCAGTTCAGCGGTTCAAATCTCACCGGCTCAGGGTTGACTCAGCCTTCCATCCTTCCGAGGTGGGTAAAATGAGGACCCGGATTGTTGGGGGCAATATGCTGACTCTCTGTAAACCGCTTAGAGAGGGCTGAAAGCCCTATGAAGCGGTATATAAGTCTATTGCTATTGCTATCATACTAATATTATCGTACTATACTTGAAAACTTAAGCCCATGCCAGGATAATAAAATTAATGTACATATTATTCTAATGATGAATTGCAGTCCAATTAAATGTTTAGGCCTAGCCTTACCTTATTATAATAAAGAGCCTCTTCAGGAGAAAATTCTCTTTTGAAGTCTCCACCCACCGTGCAGTGCGCATGTGCACAAATACGCATTAACCTGCCCATGTTACACAACAGAAGAGCAGCATTGGTTGAATCATCAATGGATTCAAAGTTCTGAATCCCTTTTTCAAAAAAAGAGAAACTTTTCTTCCAAAGTTGCTGCTCTGCTGCGGATGCCATTTTGCTCTCTGTAACAGAATAAAAGGAAAAGGGACCCATTTCATTCAAAGAAATCAGAAATAACATCTGAACACAATTCTGGAAAATGAAGCAAAAATATGTTTACTGCAAATGCATAAAGAACATTTCAAATGTTTTTGTTTTTCCAAGAGACGGATTGGAAACTGTCAGGAGACAGCAGCGTGGCAGTACAAAACCAAGTAAATAAATATTTTTTAAAAGCTCTTTCCAACTTTTTTTCTTCCTGAAGTTGTTGATTCCATGATGGTTACCAGGATTGTGAGAAAGTCATAAATAGCTAAGGATCTAAATATAAATTCTTAGACCTCACAGGAAAATTACTCCTAAGACAGAATATTCTTCAAAAACCCTACAGTGGGTGGGTCCCAAGAAACATGCCTTCTCTGCCATGCCAATTTAATTTAATAAATAATAATCATAATGCCATGGCATTGGCCTTATGGAACATTTTCCCCTTCCTAGACTACCTAGACCCCTTCCAGTCAGGCTTCAGACCCGGTTACAGCACTGAAACCGCCTTGGTCGCATTGATGGATGATCTTTGGAGAGCCAGAGATGAAGGGCACCCCTCCATCCTGGTCCTCCTCGACCTTTCAGCGGCTTTCGATACCATCGACCATGGTATCCTTCTGCGAAGACTGCGGGAGGTGGGAGTGGGAGGCACCGTGTTACGGTGGTTCTCCTCCTACCTCTCGGACAGGTCGCAGTCGGTGTTAGTGGGAGGGCAAAGATCGTCCCCAAGGCCCCTGAAATATGGGGTGCCGCAGGGTTCGGTCTTGTCCCCCCTACTATTTAACATTTACATGAAACCGCTGGGAGAGATCATCCGTAGGCACGGGATTAGATACCATCAATACGCGGACGATACTCAATTGTATCTGTCCGCCCCGTGCCAAATCAATGAAGCGGTTGACGTAATGGACCGGGGGCTTGAAGCCGTCATGGACTGGATGAGGATTAACAAGCTTGTGCTCAACCCAGAAAAGACCGAGTGGCTGTTGTGTTTTCCTCCCAAAATTTGGCCATTAATCCAACACTCAGGCTGGGGGGTCAAATTTTACACCCCTCAGAGAGGGTTCGCAACTTGGGAGTCCTCCTGGACTCACAGCTGTCATTCGACCATCATATAGCGGCTGTGACCAGGGGGGCATTCGCCCAGGTACGCCTGGTGCGCCAGTTGCGACCCTACCTGAACCGGGAGGCCCTCACAACAGTCACTCGGGCCCTCGTGATTTCTAGGCTGGAATACTGCAACGTGCTCTACATGGGGCTGCCCTTGAGGAGCATCCGGCGACTTCAGCTAGTGCAGAACGCAGCCGCGCGAGTGATCGCGGGTGCACCCCGATTCACCCGCATTACACCTATCCTCCGCGAGCTGCGCTGGCTACCTGTCGATCTCCGGATGCGCTTCAAGGTGCTATTGATCACCCATAAAGCCCTACATGGCAGTGGATCTGGATACTTGAGAGACCGCCTTCTGCCAATTACCTCCCTACGACCTATAAGATCTCATAGGTTAGGCCTCCTCCGCATTCCATCGGCCAGCCAATGTCGGCTGGCAACCACAAGGAGGAGGGCCTTCTCAGCAGCGGCCCCGACCCTTTGGAACGAGCTCCCCGTAGAGATTCGTACCCTCTCCACCGTCCAGGCCTTCCGCACAGCCTTGAAGAACTGGCTCACCCGTCAGGCCTGGGGATAAGGACCATTACCCCGCCCGAATGTTGTATGCATGTTGCTTATTATTTTATTATGTGTTGTCGTCTTAGTGCTGTATTCCCCCCTCCCTGGTTTTCTGTGAGCCGCCCTGAGTCCCCTCAGGGAAAAGGGCGGCCTACAAATAAAATCAATTCAATTCAATTCAATTCAATTCAATTCCCCCAACTCCAAACCTTTCAATATTCCGGAAGGCCCTTAAGGCCTGGGGCTCCCAGGGAACTAGAGACTTTCTTAGTTGGCTTCACTGTTGTTATTCTTATATTCCTATAGTTATTCTCACCTATAGTTTATATCTTTGTAAATATTTTATAGTATTTACCTTTTAAAATGATTTTTATATGTTTTACATTGTTTTCTTTATACGTAGTTTAATCTCTCTGTTGTCTACTGAGACAACAGACAGTTTAATAAATATATAAATAAAAAAATTATAAAACAAATTTTATTTCTGCTTTCTGCCACTAATGTGCAACTGGTAGCTAAGTATTGAATTGAATTGAATTGAATTTTATTATTTGTATGCCGCCCTTCTCCAGGAAGGACTCAGGGCGGCGAACAATTCAAAAAGGGGAAAAAGGGGAACATAGAACAGAATACAGATAATTAAAATAAGCAAGAATCACGCAACCATACAAGTCGAGCGGGGAGGGGAACTCATCACCCCCAGGCCTGCCAGCAAAGCCAGGTTTTGACAGCTTTTCGGAAGGCCTGGAGAGAGGTGAGGGTCCGGATCTCTGCGGGGAGTTCGTTCCAGAGGGCTGGAGCTGCCACAGAGAAGGCCCTCCCCCGGGTAATAGCCAGATGGCATTGGCTGGTAGATGGCACCCGGAGGAGGCCTAATCTGTGTGATCTAATGGGTCTTTGGGAGGTAATTGGCAGCAGGCGGTCTCTCAAGTATGTAGAAATAAGCTTGGCATTTGAAAGAAACACTAGGCAGAGGAGCATCATTGTCAATTATTTTCCTAAACTGGCAATACTATATGTATATTAAATCAGTATCATCTACTTTTATGGAAGTTACATCATAATGCTTTACAATTATACTTAATTAGTTTATGCACAGCAGTTTCTCAATTACATTGTACACAATCAACACATTTATCTTCTACTTTTGGGATTGTTTTCTGATAATTGTAGATCCACGCTTAAAACACCAACAGAATATAAACATATACACATGACTAAAATAAATATACTTGCCTACTCTTTCACTTTGTAAAGCAGCGGCTTGGTTCATATAAAATACTCCAATTTCATTTTGAATATTGCCCATTCTCTTCACCACTTGGGCATACTGCTCTGAATTCTGCTCTTTTAAATGACTGAAAAGCAAAATTTCATGGGCTGCCTCATAACATTTGCAGCTGACTGAAAGTTGGCATTCCAAATCTGTAGACAGGTCAGTAGCCCAAGAAAACACTGCAAGAAAGAAATAGCATAATAAATGGACAAATATATAGATATTTCTATATTAAATCCATTGCACATGGAAGTACATGAAAAGCTATTGAAAAACAATTTAGGGAAGATTCTGGAATCAGCTGTTAGTTATACATTCAGTATTATTTTGTACATGCAAAAGTTTATTATGTGTTTGTAAGAGCTATTACCATATTTTTGGAGTATAAGATGCACCTTTTTCCCTCAAAAAAGAGGCTGAAAATCTGGCTGCGTCTTATACACTGAATATAGCATTTTTTGCCTTTTGAAACCCCGCCCCCTTCACCAAAATGGCCACGCATAGCTTGTAGGAGGCTTTCAGAGAGCTCCTGGGGGCTGGGGAGGGCAGAAATGAGCCAAAAACGGGCCATTTTTGCTCAATTTGCCCCCCCAGCCCCCAGGAGCACTCTATAAGCTTCCTAAAGGCTATCCATGCCCTTTTTGGGGCAAAAAAGGGCCCGTTTTTGCAAAAAAATGGGCAGTTTTTTGCTCATTTCCCTCCTATCCCCCCCCAAGGAGCACTCTACAAGACTCTTATGGGTTATTCATGCCCTTTGTTGAAAAAAAAACAGGCCCGTTTTCGTGAAAAATGGGCCATTTTTGGGAGGTTTGCAGAGTGCAAAAACTTTTTTTTAAAAAATGCCTCTTCAAAACCTCGGTGCGTCTTATACTCCAGTGCGTCTTATACTCCGAAAAATACGGTATGTATAAACTGAGCCAATGATCCATTGTTGACCACGAAGACAAAAACATCCTATTGCATTTCCGTCCTAGATACTTCTAGCTAAAGCTATGTTCAGATCCATTCCAATTTGATATGCAATGGAATCTTTGGCCATTGTAGCCAAATTCAATGGCCATAGTACACCATAAACTAATTCAGGGAGTATGCCCCTCTAGGTTTTGCTGTACCTCTTAATACTTTTCAATACTGTCAGCAGAATCCTTCTGACCCACATTACCACCATCTTTTAAGATGGCTTCAGTTCTTTAAAGTTGTCTACTGCTGTATCCAACTGCTTCTATTTTTTTGTTTTTAGACCAGGGTTAGTCAACGTTTTAATACCTATCGCCCACTTTTGTATCTCTGCTAGTAGTAAAATTTTCTAACCGCCCACTGGTTCCACAGTAATGGTGATTTATAAAGTAGGAAAGTCAATTAAATTTTTAAAAAGAAAGTGCTTCAATATTGGACAAAACCCGTACTGCCCACCATGAAAGCTGGAACGCCCACTAGTTGGCGGTAGGGACCAGGCTGACTACCACTGATTTAGACCAACAAAAGCGTAAATACTGTATAAAAATTCAAGTTCTAAATCAATTATCATGTATAAATTTGATATCGGCAAACACAAATAAAAGGTTAATTACAATGTGCTATCTATCAGTTGGAATACAGATCAGAACCTGAACATTCAGATTTTAGAAAAGTCTATACTAGCCTATTTATACACCATCATTACAGCCAATTGGATTACTATTATATCTGTATCTATATAGATATATCAATACCGGATAACTATATCTGTTGACTTTACAGGTAGTCCTTGTTTAGACCACAATTGAGACCAGCAGGTCAGTTGAGTGAAACTACATCTTTGTTTATGATTTTTACTTCAGCTTTCTTTTAGCTTACAGAACTGCAAAATTCATAAATGTAAAGATTAGACATAAAGTCACTTTTCCATTCCTGTTGTAAGTTAGGCAGTTCTAAATGAGGACTGCCTTTTTGACCTTACTTCAGCTTTATTTTGTTCCAGAGACATACAAGTCATAAATGTGAAAAATGGTCGTAAGGTTATTTTTTTTTCCATCACTCTCATAACTATGAACAGTCAATGAACTGTTAAACAAGAACTACCAATAGTCAAATTATTCTGAAATTACATAGAGTGTACATGTCTCTTATAATGACATTGGCTGGACAAGAGCTTCAAACAATTCCTTAAAGATTCCCCTGTAAGATTGAGATTGTCTTGGCAATGTTTTATTATATAATTTAAGGATATGTATGTGTATATATGTATGAATGTATGTATGTATGTGTCTATATCTATATCTATATCTGTTCTGACCCCACTTCTTCGCTTGTTCACAGACGACAGTCAGACAGACTTAAAAGGGAATAACTTTCTCAGTCCTGGCTCACGCTGGCTGCGAGCCCAAAATAAACATAGATAAAGTCTCTGGCAACAAGGGTTACGCAGCAGAATGCAGAAACAAAACTCTTACAGCACCAGGTTTTCAGGAAGCAAAACAAATCACTTCTCCAAGTGTCTCTTTGAATCAGGGTTACAGAAAGCAAATCACTTATCCAAGTGCCTCTCACAAACAAACTACGATAGATGAACGACCAACCACGAACGAACGAGTGAACGTTGCAACCAGGGCGTGGCACCATCAGTCCTTTTATCTCCAGAAGACGACACTAACGAGCCCCAGCTGCATTGTTATTCCTGCATCCCGACTCAACTCACAGCAAACTTCTGCTGAGTCACAACATCCATCCATCCATCCATCCATCTATCTATCTATCTATCATCTATCTATCATCTATCTACCTACCTACCTACCTACCTACCTACCTACCTACCTACCTACCTACACATATACACACATATATACATATACATACATACATATACATACATACACATACATATCCTTAAATTATATAATAAAATGCACAGCTACTGCTTATTTTACTGGACCCAGACATTTTACTGCCAAAATGATTCAAAAGGCAATGTACTGCTGCTGAAAAAAGTATAGTTCTTTTATTTTGACTTGGAGAGCTGCCTGATATTTTGTTATAAACAGGTTACAGTCGTGATTACCTTGACAGCTAGACTCTCGATGTAGGCTATGCAGTATTTCCTGATCTTCTTTTGTTTGAAAGTTATATTCTTCAAGATACGCAGCTCTGTTGTTTGCATTCTGGGCCAGCATTAATTGAATATCACCACAAAGAGTTAAACTCTGACAAAGAAATAGGAGTACTTCAGAGAGCATGTTCATGAAGAGGCAGCAATATGCATCTAATTGGGGAAAAATCAGAAATTATATTGAACTGGAAGTTAGAATATCTCATTACTAAGGAACCACATTATGAAGAATTGTACTATTCTAGCCTCAAACCTTCGGGCAGATTCAAGAAATAAAAGTCCATTTATCTAACTCCTAACATCAAGCTTGCTTAAACAAATTGCAAGTGCTAAGAGCAGTGTTTACTAGTGTTTTGCTAGTAGCAAATATAATTGCCTGAATCCATATTTATATTCAGATTGTGGGTACCAGTGAATTGCCAATCTCCTTGCTTCTCTTGATTTTGTAATAATTTGATTTTTAAAAAATAGCAAATCAGACGACACATGTAGTAAAGCAAACTGCTAGCATCATATTTATGGAATAAAATACCTCTGGGCTCCCCACAGTTTTCATAGAAATTTTTAGAAATTAAGAATATATATATTACAATTCAATGCTTTATTTATACATTTAATAACCTAATGCCCCTGCTTCATTGAAAGGGTTAGGACTGAACCGGGGTGGGTCCGAGCATTCCAGGAAGCTGGGGATGAGGGGCAGGAAGAAACCTCACCAGTCTGCTGACTGACTTCTCCAGATATTAGAAATAATTAAATTGTAAAATACATTGTAAAATTGTAAAAGCAGTCAGTTTAAAACCCTCAGATATCAAGAAACTATGAAAAAGTAGATATAAAAATATACACCTGAGATATATAATAAAAGTCCTACTTACCATAACACTGTAAAGCTAATCTTATGTACCGTAATGCTCTCCCATATTTCTGAAGACTCACAGCAGCATCAGAGAGAACATAATAAGCCTTTGAAGATTTTAAAATCAGCTGAAGTTTCATTTTGTATTGCCAGGTTCCAGGGATCATTCCTGACTGACTGGAATGTTTTACTTCCTGGAATGACCCCACTAGAATTAAAAACAATGATTAGCAATCTTAATATAGAATAGAATAGAATAGAATAGAATAGAATAGAATAGAATTCTTTATTGGCCAAGTGTGATTGGACACACAAGGAATTTGTCTTTGGTGCAGATGCTCTGAGTGTACATAAAGAATCATAAGGTACAATACTTAATGATAGTCATAAGGTACAAATAAGCAATCAGGAAACAATCAATAAAAGTTAAAAGGATTACATTTTGAAATTAAATTAGCAATTTAATTCAATTTAGTTTCAAACTAGCAATTTAGCCATTTTGAATATTGAAGTAAAATTCCTTATTCAAATTAAACTGTTTTAGCTTTTGCTCACTTTTTCATTTCTATAAAACAATCTGAATATGTGCCATGAATTTTGAAGGCCTAGAGCAGAGGTAGTCAACCTTTTTATACCTACCGCCCACTTTTGTATATCTCTGTTAGTAGTAAAATTTTCTAACCGCCCACCGGTTCCACAGTAATGGTGATTTATAAAGTAGGGAAGTAACTTTACTTTATAAAATTTACAAAGCAGAGTTACAGCAAACCCCCCACCGCCCATCATGAAAGCTGGAACGCCCACTAGTGGGCGGTAGGGACCAGGTTGACTACCACTGGCCTAGAGAACTTTTGCTTATTACTTTATCAATAATATATATATATGTATGTATGTATGTATGTATGTATGTATGTATGTATATGTATATGTATATATATGTGTGTGTGTGTGTGTGTGTGTGTGTGTGTGTGTGTTTATTTGTGCTGATAAATAAATAAAGGGAGACTAGTATAGATCTATTTCAAGCTATTTAGCTCTCATCAGCTAGCCATATATATATATAAGATCAAATAAATATATAGAATCGAAACAACGTTCTGTCTACAAACTGAATTACTTAAAGACACTTAAAATATATCTAAAATATAATATTTTATATAAAATATAAATATAAAATATATATAAGAGCCAAGGTGGCGCAGTGGTTAAATGCAGCACTGCAGGCTACTGCTAGATCAGCAGGTCAGCGGTTCAAATCTCACCGGCTCAGGGTTGACTCAGCCTTCCATCCTTCCAAGGTAGGTAAAATGAGGACCCAGATTGTTGGGGGCAATATGCTGACTCTCTGTAAACCGCTTAGAGAGGCCTGAAAGGCCTATGAAGCGGTATATAAGTCTACTGCTATTGCTATATATCTTAGCAATTAATATGTCTACAACAACTTAACATTACTGTTAAAACAGTAACTGAATATTCAAATATCTCATAATGATTTTTTTGTCATAGCATTTTCATCCAAGTGCAGGATCTGCTGTTTTTTTCTTTTTGATCCATTCGAGTATTGATCCATTGATTGAAACAGGAATTGACAAAGCATAACACCCAAGCGCAACATCATGGGCAAAGAGAAAGAGACCAGCCTTCATGCCTGAAGAAGGGACTAGACCGCACCGTCTCCAGGTTTCTAGCCTGGTGCCTTCACCACTAGACCAAGATCTCATAATAAATACACTAAATGTAGACAAAGACATTTGTCACTTATAAAGCCCTTCATGGTATTGGACCTGGGTACTTGAGAGACCGCCTGCTGCCAATTACCTCCTCTAGACCGATTAGATCCCACAGATTAGGCCTCCTCCAAATTCCATCCGCCGGCCAGTGTCGACTGGCGACTACCCGGAGGAGAGCCTTCTCTGTGGCTGCTCCGACCCTCTGGAACGAACTCCCCGTGGAGATTCGAACCCTCACCACCCTCCAGACCTTCCGCAAAGCCCTTAAAACCTGGCTATTCCGACAGGCCTGGGGCTAAAAAGCTTCTACCCCCTTCTCGAATGGTATGACTCTTATGTGTTTTAAATTATGTATTGTTGCGTGTCGTTTTAATTTTTGTCTGCATCCCCCTCCCTTGGTTGAGTTGTGAGCCGCCCTGAGTCCCCTTCAGGGGAAAAGGGCAGCATATAAATAAAATAAACATTCAAACATTCAAAAAAGCAAAGTTTTACATATAATTCAAAGTAATGCAATCACTTTATAATGAAAGCGATATTTGGGGGTTAAAGGCTTTCTTGACCAAAAAAGTTTACCATCCGTGGAAAGCCATTTAGGGTGCAACAAAGCAGACTTACTCTTGCCTAAAAACAAGGCCATCTGTTTTTCAAGGCACTCAGGGCCAACGGTTGATGATTCATCTTCGTATTTTAAAGGGATGGGTATACTGGGGTCCGCTGCAGGAAGGTCACTTTCCTTCTTGACGCTACTATCAACCGATTTTAAGCCCTATCATTAAAGGAAAAAGTTTTTCAATACTGTACCAAAATGTACACATTAAAAAACTGTTAAATAGCACACTGCTCAATTACATCACTTACTTCAAGAACGTAGCTGAGTACTAGTCTGCATCGTTCTTCAGTGTCATGGCAAACAGGAAAGGCACAGCTAGGCTTTATAGAAAAGACAAAAGACATTTTCATGAAACTAGTGGAATCCAGCTTATATTCTCATTGAAAAGCGGTTCACCGACAAATGCGTGATAGACATATGCACGCCGACAAAACCGCGACGGACAAATGAGCGCCGTCAAAATCGCTAACTGATTTTTGACACTAGCGAGCTGACAAATGCGTGACGACAAAATCCCGCCATCAACAAACTATAACCCTAACCCTAATTTTTTCGATTTTATTGTGCTTGTCATTGCGCTTTTGTCATCGCGCTTTTATCGTCGCGAATTTGTCAGCGCGATTTTGACGTCGCGTTTTAATCGGCGCTATTTTGTCGGCGCGCATATGTCTATTGTGCAATTGTCGGGTCACGTTGAAAAGCAACAGAGAAGCCATTGTTATAAAGAACATAAGCTTAAGATGAAATCAAGAGAACAATTGACTGCAGGATTTACTTTTCAATGGTTTTTATATACACAATTAAGGGACAGAAAATCACCAGACATAGGACAGAATTAGAATTATATACAAATGAAAATTATGTGGTTTCTAATATGTATAAATAACTGTTGAGATTTGAAATGGAAACTTTTTTTTCACTAATTATTGAAAACAGTCCAGGAAGGCCGACAGAACCATCTACTTTATGTAGAAACTGTCTATTCAATATCTATGGGTTCAGAGATCATGTTATAAAGTCTTCCTCCCAAGGTGTCTGCAAATCCAGTATTCATAAGTAGAGCCTCTTAGTTGCACAATAGTTCTCCTGCTCTGGAATACCTCAAACACACACACCGAAGTAATGATGAACCCTTCCCTGTTGTCACTCCAGAAAGTTATGAATATAGTATTTTTCCAATGATCCTTTGCAGTAAGACTCTCATCAAAGACAACCAGAGGCAGAGGTGGTCATATATACAATCAAATGATATTGTTGGAGTTTGGGGGATTGTTTGAGAGTGTACGGATATAATCCATATTATGCATAGGGGTCATACATGCAAATTTAAAAAAAAAACCACATCTTTGGAATTAAGAACGAAGAAAGGAGAAAAAAAAGTGGTAGGTTAACTGATTCATCTAATGTAAGTTTAAAAGATTCTAAACAGCCAAAATGTTGATAGGGTTAGGGGTTAGAAAAAAATAATATGGAGTTATTTACTTGAAATAAATTATTTGGATATCTATTTTTGAAAGACATGTATGAGCCGAGGTGGCGCAGTGGTTAGGGTGCAGTACTGAAGGCCACTACAGCTGACTGTTATCTGCAGTTCCGTGGTTCTAATCTCACCGGCTCAAGGTTGACTCAGCCTTCCATCCTTCCAAGGTGGGTAAAATGAGGACCCGGATTGTTGTTGGGGGCGATATGCTGACTCTGTAAACCGCTTAGAGAGGGCTGAAAGCCCTATGAAGCGGTATATAAGTCTAACTGCTATTGCTATTGCTATTCCACTGAGGACCCAATGTAACCCAGGTAATCTTCAACTGAAAACTACTCCTCTTGTATTAGATTTAGACCAGGGATGGGTTGCTACTCTTGGTTCGCAACCAATGTGTGCTTTTCAATGTAAATGGTTCTTCATGCATGCACAGAACAATTTACAGTGAACTGCGCACACGCAGTCACTAAAAACCAAAATGGCGGCGGCACAGGGGCGGCAAAGGAACCAGTTTTGGGGCGTGGCAGGCCTGGGTTGCTGCCGGTTCTGCGGCCCAGGCCTGAATTCCACTGGTTGCTCCCGAACCGGGAGCAACCCACCTCTGATTTAGACCATAAAATACAATCCCAACGTTAACTGAAGTGGCGTATCAAATGCAGTAGATAAACTTACACGTATTTGATGAGTAGACTTGTATTTTTCAGGTACCGACAATTCTCCAACAGATTTGATTATAGCAACGGCTTTGCTGTCATCTGGAAAATCTGAGCTGGTGCTATACAATCCATTTTCGTCACTATCAGGCATTTCTTCTTCTTCTTCACTGTAACTTTCATCAGAGTTGCCATTTAAAGGAAATTCGCTGCTTTCTTCTCTTTTTGGCTCATCTAATTGGAACAGTTCTGAGAGCATGTAATTTGCTGAAGCAATAATCTTATTTGAAATAAAGACAGAAATAAGAATTCAAAAGGTCTCCCAGCGCTAGATTTTTTTTTTACACATACCTTAAAAATGGATTTAAAGGTAAAATTGTAGTTAAATCAGGCTTGATTATTTTAAATGGTAGAATAGGATGTACTCATTAAGTTCACTTATAACCCTAAACGTTATTTTGGCAGTATGTGAATAAGTTTTCAACCCAAAATTTCCCAGTGAGGACATTGTTCTGGTATTTTAACTGTTATAGCTGAAAAAAGGCAAATTGAGTTAACTTAAGTTGTGCTTTATTAAAATAAGCCAGGTTCAACTACCAGTCAAATACAACAAATTCCAGATATTTGAAACCACATGAAGAGAAGGTATACAGCGAAAGTTCATTGAAGTGACTTGCCATCAGAGGTGGGTTCCTACCAGTTCGCACCTATTCGGTAGAACCGGTTCGTCAAATCTACCGAACCGGTTAGAAGAGGTTCCACCAGTGGACCCGGAAAGCAGGCCACACCTACAGAAGAGGTTCCAAAATTTTTTGAAACCCACCACTGGTCCTTGGATATGATTATTCTACACTATCATGTTCATATTTATAAAACTCAGTGCCTCTGTGAAAGGTAAGGATGGCTACTGCGTTTGTGGTGCAATCAAAACATTGCGTGTGTTGAAGTTGTTTTAACGCAAACCAAAGATGCCTTTTAAAAAACAAGTTTACATCATATTCTTATGCATGCCAGTGCTGTGTGTGAGGTAATTTAAGGTGGTTCTGACAAGTGTCGTCGGCATCTTCATATCCGGTCACATGGGTGGCAAGCCACTCCCATCCGGTCACATGGGCGGCAAGCCACTCCCACAAAGGAGGCCTCACCCACAGAGTAGGTTCGAACAATTTTTGAAACCCACCACTGCTTGGCATTATGTGCAATCTAGAATTCAGTGAAGTTGCATAAACATCAAGAATCTTCCATTGTAATTGGAGATCAAATATATACTTAATTTTAACCAGTCTATATAAAATGTTTTCACTAGTTGATATGGAAACAGGAGCATGCAGATTTAATTCTTACCTGGGGATGCCTGCCTTTGTCCAATAATTTTACGCAGTTAAGGAGTAAAGTTCTAATAGTACCATAATATTTCCGGTTTTGAGTTTTTTTCAACATCATATTGCATGCAACTCTAAGCAAGAGTAAGGGAACAGAAAAAGAAATAAAAATTCTCACATTTCAAATATCTACTAAAATTTTATTTTAAATATGTACGAGTAAAGAATGCATTGTAAATATTTTAATGACAAGAAAATGCTGACGTCATTGAAGACAATCTTTTCCTACATGCTTTACATTAATTCTAAACTTCACACATGTACTCGTTTGAATGTTATCTTTGTAGTACTTCAGCATAAGTTTTGCTTTTAAACACATAACACACATTTCCCACCTACTTTTTGCCTTAGAAGTGACAAAAATCCTATAAAGATTATGAGATATTTCACTCTCGGATAAAGAGTTTAGTTCTGACTTTAGTTCTAATGGACCCACAGCTGCTCCCTTTGGCTAAAGCAAGCTAAATAAAGTTGGCGTAATGTTTCCTTTGCTTTTAATAGATAAAATAATTAAACTGAACAACCCTCCCCCCCAAAAGACATTGTCTATCCTTGTGGTGCAAACCAGCATGAGATATAATGTAAATTTTTTCTTGTCAACTTCTTCAAGTACCTAGTTGATTACAAAACTAAAATAAAATGCAACTAATTAGCATTTTCTAATTTTCTTGGACACAAATTAGAATTTTTATTAATATTAGTATTTCAACTTTGGGATCAAATACTGCAATAAACCATTTAATGAGATGTAATTTTTACTAAGCATTACTCAACATACTTATAGGGTAGGATAGGTTGCTGTTGTGGCCTAGCAGGAGCCGTTGGAGCTGCCGACAGATAGCCAGGGATCCTATGAGTCGGCTCGGGAAGATGTGGAGGACCCTGGGCAGGGTTCAGACTCCAAGCAGGGACCAGAGAGGCTGGTGGGCCATCAGGAGGCGCCTGAGGCGTGGAGCAGCGGTGAAAGCCAAAGGGAGTTTGTCCCTGACGTCAGGCCCTGGAGCAGTGGGGAGGAGCTAAGGGAGTTGGTCCCGGACGCCAGGCAGAGACGGGCAGATAAGCGCCGGCAGCAATTAGACGTAGAAGATAATCATGCCCAGGTGGTTGTGATTAGGCTCCTCCCAAGAGAGTATATAAGAAGAGACTTTGGGAGGAGGACTTTTGCAGGACACAACCGTTATACTAAAGCTGGAGAAGCTCTTGTGTGTATTTCTTATCTGTGGAAGTCTGGGTTGCTGCCAAAGTCTTGTCTGTGAGTTAATTACTGTGAATAAATTGGCTAACAGTCACACTGTGTCAGCGTGACTCACCGTACGGAGGGGGAGGGTCAGAACAGGTTGCTATACAGATAGTACAATACAATACAATACAATACAATAGCAGAGTTGGAAGGGACCTTGGAGGTCTTCTAGTCCAACCTCCTGCCCAGACAGGAAACTCTATACCGTTTCAGACAGATGGCTATCTAACATCTTCTTAAAGACTTGCAGTGTTGGGCATTCACAACTTCTGGAGGCAAGCTGTTCCACTGATTAACTGTTCTGTCAGGAAATTTCTCCTCAGTTCTAAGTTGCTTCTCTCCTTCATCAGTTTCCACCCATTGCTTCTTGTTCTACCCTCAGATGCCTTGGAGAATAGTTTGACTCCCTCTTCTTTGGGGCAACCCCTGAGATATTGGAACATTGCTATCATGTCTCCCCTAGTATGTTATCATTATAATGATATAACAATTTGCTCAAACAAAATATTTTGCTTTTTTCCTTGCATTTTGCCTCCTACAAAATACCAATACCAGACTCCCTTTAATTACTTTTTAAAAAGTTAAGTGCTGCATCAAAACAATTGCCTAGAGGATTAACATTTTACATAGCCATTAAGATTAACACTTTACTTCCGGTAAAGGTCTTGAATGTACATGTGTAAAAGAAGGGTGACCGAACCCTTCTTTTATAGAGACTTGAATCCTCATGATATATAGAGTAACTTACTTGTAGAGAAGAATTGCTACTGGCATTGTGAAAGGGTTTTGGTATTTATCTTCTGTTTCTTCACACAGGGTAGTGAGATCATACAACTTCACTATATCACTTCCACTTGCTAAAAGGAAAAATGTTTTCTATCAGTTTGTCTGATAAAATTAGAAGTCCAAAGAATAAAAAGCCAGAATTGTTGGTAATTCTATTGTATTTTAGAATATAAAGTTAATGAAAAAGATTTGCTCTGCTTTCAATTTACTTAACCATTATTATGGCTCAAAGTTTTTCAACCACAGAAAACTGAAAAATTGGAAGCTTTCTTCCTGTTCAGCTATGTGCATATTGCACATGAAGGTATTAGACATGTGAGACAGGGTGGTGCAGTGGTTAGAATAGAGTATTGCAGGCTAATTCTGATGACTGCCAGGAATTTGATCTTGGTTGACTCAGCTTTCTGAGGATTTCCAAGGTCAGTAAAATGAGGACCCAGATTGTTGGGAGCAATATGCTGACTCTGTAAACTGCTTAGAGAGGACTGTAAAGCACTGTGAAGCAGTATACAAGTCTAAGTGCTATTGCTATTACTCCCCTTCCCTGGAAGCCTAAAAGCTAACAAGATCACTATTGGCAAACCCAAACTTAAATACACAAAATACTATCTCCTTATGTTGGTGTAAATGAAGAGAGACATTATATCAGTGGTGGGTTTCAAAAAATTTTCGAACCTACTCTGTGGGTGTGGCCTCCTTTGTGGGAGTGGCTTGCTGGCCATGTGACCTGGTAGGAGTGGCTTGCCGGCCATGTGTTTTCTCTCTTTCCTTCCTTTTGTCTCTCTGTCCCTTTTTCCTTTTTTTCTTTCATCTCTCACTTTTTCTTTCTTTTTTTATTTCTTTTTTTCTTCCTTTCTTTCTCTTTCTGTGTGAGTCTGTGTGTGTGTGGGTGTGTGTCAGTGGTGGGTTTCAAAAAATTTTGGAACCTCTTCTGTAAGTGCGGCCTGCTTTCTGGTGGAACCTCTTCTAACCAGTTCGGTAGATTTGATGAACCGGTTCTACTGAACTGGTGCGAACTGGTAGGAACCCACCTCTTCATTGTATGCATTGTCAGTGTAACCAGTGATTAGAAACTTTTGGGAAAGAGATTGCTATTTAAGAGCCAAGGTGGCGCAGTGGTTAAATGCAGCACTGCAGGCTACTGCTAGATCAGCAGTTCAGCGGTTCAAATCTCACCGGCTCAGGGTTGACTCAGCCTTCCATCCTTCCGAGGTGGGTAAAATGAGGACCCAGATTGTTGGGGGCAATATGCTGACTCTCTGTAAACCGCTTAGAGAGGGCTGAAAGCCCTATGAAGCGCTATATAAGTCTAAGTCTACTGCTATTGCTATTGCTATTTCACTATCTTCTTCGTTTTTTAAGAACTGTGAGCCTTCAGTACCGTATTTCATTCCAAGTCATAGCCAGGTTGCAAATCACCCTTTCAAAAACATTTTTTTTTAAAAAAACCTATTGGTCAGGGGGAAGTTTACCTTTAAACAGCCAGTATGTATGTCCTTCTTTTGTACAATTTGATTTCAGAAAAGATAAAATATTTTGAGCAATATCTTTTATTACTTTAGTAGAGAAATTGGACTTCTCCAAATTGGGTATATCTTCTGTCTTAATCATTTCATATTTCTACAACAAAAATGGAACAATTTTCGGAACGGAAAAAAAAATACTATTTGGATTATTCATTTCAAAAGTTTCATTATACAGGCAGTCCTCATTTAGCAACTGTTTGAAGCTATGGTGGATGCCCCCAAAGCTACTAACAACCTGGTCCTGAAGTTAAGGCCACTGCAGTGTCCCTGTATAGTGGCGGGTATGGCTTGGGGAGTCTCAGGAGGTGTGGTAGATCTTGGGAGGCCCAGGACAGGCAGGGCCTCTCCATCGAGGCACTCTATACTCCATTTAATGACCCGTGGGTTTGTTTAATGGCTGCATCAGGAAGAGCAGAGGGTGGGGATTGTTAAGCAAGGCTTAATGGCTGTCACCACTTGCAATTATAATGGGCAGGCTCCACTAGGATTATCTATAAAGCTGAAAAGCTTGCATAACCTTTTGTGATATATTCTATGTATAATATAGAACTGACAGTTATTAACATGCATAAATGTAAGTTCTTGTGTGCAGACAGTATAGTACTGCTTACAAATTAAACATGCTTAAAAAGACATTCACAATGAAGTCTTAGATGGCTGCTATCTGCTTGCTATAGCAACCTTCCTTGAATGTTTTGTTTCGTTTCGTTTTATTGAGCTTGTATGCCGCCCACTCCGGAAGGACTCGTTGAAATCCCCCAGAACCATAAGCCTGGGGAACTCTACCGCCAACTCGGCTACTGACTCGAGGAGCGAGGGGAGGGCTGTTGCAACGCTGTTGGGAGGTAGGTACGTTAGCAACAGACCCACTTGACCTCCAAGGTCCAACTTCATCAGCAGGGACTCACACCCGACAAGCTCTGGAGCAGGGATCCTACGAGGAGCTAAAGACCCTCGGACGATGACAGCCACTCCCCCACCCCTTCCCTGGGATCGCGGCTGATGAAGCACCTGAAAACCTTCTGCACATTTCAGTGAGGGGGACTCCTCCCTCCGGGCCCAGCCAGGTTTCAGTATTACATGCCAGGTCTGCCCCCTCGTCTAAAATTAGGTCCCGGACGAGGGGAGCTTTGTGAACCACAGACCTGGCATTTAGCAAATGGATGCCTTTCATTTTCTTTCACTAGTGTGCTCTTCAGTAATCAGCTAAGCTAGATAGGAACTTCAACGGTTACATCAGGAGATATATATATATATATATATATATATATATATATATATATATATATATATATATACATACATACATACATACATACATACATACATACATACATACATACACACACACACACACACACATACTTAAAGTCACAACCCCTGGTATGCCCAAGTATGGGAGGAAGGTCACACTTCCACTCTCTGTCATTAGGCTCGTCACAAGAGACCATCCAGACAGAAACCCAATATTTTTTACTGTTGCCTTTTTTGTTACATTTGTTATATTTATGCTGATAAATAAATAAAGGGAGACTAGTATAGATCTATTTCAAGCTATTTAGCTCTCATCAGCTAGCCATACCCGGTTCGATTCCCAAACTTGGGTATGGCTAGCTGATGAGAGCTAAATAGCTTGAAATAGATCTATACTAGTCTCCCTTTATTTATTTATCAGCATAAATATAACAAACACACACACACACACACACACACACACACACACACACACATATATATATATATATATATATATATATAGGAGGATACCACATTGGATAAAATCATAGTAAAAGTATACTTTATTCCTCTGACTTATTCTTTTGCTCATTGAGATTAAGAAAGCAATCAGAATGTTTTGACTGAAAACATACCTGAACAATCCCATTGACATGGAAACACATAACAAGTTCTGGAACATTGCAGATCAAGTTGTCCAACCAATAATCAATTCCTGTTAGCACATTAATTGGCTTATTGTTATCCCTTCAAATAAAAATGTTCTAGTATTATTTCAACAAAATGTTAGGACATTAAAATATAAATAGAAGTGTTGGTTTCAAATTAAATACTGTTAATACAATATAAATCTGTGAATATTAGCTATCAGGACTAACAGGAAAATGGAAACATTTGCAGCAGATATGAAATCAAAAGTGGTTTTGAAATAATGACCATTTTTGTAATTTTATTTCTATTATGTAGTGGAAACTTCAATTTAAGAAGCAAGTTTAAAGATTGTCCTTTAAAACCAACTAATCAGAAGATCACAAAAATTAAATTATTAATTGCAAGTGAACTACAGAGGTAAAAAATGAAAAATATACAGAATAGAACCCAGAATATAAGTTTGACCTATCGATATTTTGCATATTTTAAATCCTTCAAATTTAATATACTAACAACATTGAACAGGGGTTTTTTTGCCAAATGGGTAAAACGTAGATTAGACTTTTTGAAAGCTCCTCATCCGTTGCAACTACTTATGCTTAGTTCATATTGGACAAGGAATTCATTTTTGAAGTGACTTTATTAGCAACAAGTTATAAGTAAAAAATGACAGAAGCATTTTTCAACAGGGAGCTATCTAATTTAATTCACTTAATTCACCTGAGACGCAAGCTGACAGCAGGGTATCTTCCTCCTCCAAATATAGGCATATTTGAACCTACCAACATGTGGATATCTTCAAATGTCCATAAGATGTTCCTAACGAAGTCATTTTTAAGACCCTTTAAATTTGAAGAACATACCACGTATAAAGATTTATTCTCTTTATTATAAAAGAAAATGCAGCAAAGCTTTGCAGACTTAACAGAAAGCAAGATGCACAAAGAGCAAATAAGCCATAATACATGGTAGCTATTCTAGATTTTCATAATAAAAAAAAATCAAGGTGCCACAAAACAATTGATAACAATGATTTTTCCCCCTCAGCTGCAGTGTAAATCAAACTGAGCAAAGGGTTTTCCTCATGTCAAATTCCACATAAAATCATACCTGACTGCTTTCCCCGTCACTGAACAAAGTAGTTAGGTTTTGTTCTTTGGGGGCTGAGGCCACATGCCCCACTACATATGAGGATTCAAGAGGTACACTTCCCTGTGAAAAGCACAAGGGCATAAGTGATTCTAATGTTGAAATGATATAAACTCTGCTTTCAATAAAGTTTTGCACATTGGATAACCTATCTGTGAAGGCTTTTTTTCACTGACATACATATTTTCTTCAACCAATATCTTTGAACAGGCCATCATGAAAATTGTTTATAAACAAACTCATTGTTAAGTCTTTGCAATTTCTTTGTTCATATAAGCAGCCTTATCTAGAAAATATGAATCTACCAATCTCTGCATAAAATTCAAGCAAGATTATTTACACACTAGTCTTCTATATGTACTTAGCAGGTACTGAAATGTTTTGCAATAATAAAATTATTAATGTTCCCAATGGATGACAAAATGTTTGCTTGCATTTATATTATAAATTGTCTTGAGTTTTATTAACTGTTTTTCATTCTCACAACTTCTGAGCCCAATCATGGAAAAAGAAACCCTGACTTCTCTTTTAAGACTAGCTCTCATATTCAGAACAAGAACTATATTTGCACGGAGGAACGACTTTGCTTTCCTAGTTTCAGTAATCTCATTCTATGCTGCCCCACCTCAAAAGTGTCATATCCTATTTAAGAACCAGACTCGGAGCCCTCTGAAACTTAAAAGGGAATGATCAAGCAACTGGCAGTTAAATCCTATGAAGAGAGAGATTATAGGAAATCAGAACATCAGAGCAGTTTTGACAATTACTTAGGGAGGTAATTGTCTTCTTCGTTGAATAAATCGAAGTTGAACTTGGCCAGTTATCCAATCTTGTATTTTATTTCTAGATTCCTCCACTAGGAAGCGATCTCTTCCAACTTTGAGTCTCTGACTTCCTATGTCTGTCTTTCTCTATTCCGTGACCTTGATACAAAGGGAATTTTCTCAAGTGCAGATAGTTGTCAGGTTAAGATGGCAATTTGGATGGAATTGCTATTAGTAAGAGATGTATTTGCAAAGTACAACATCATGTGATCACATCATTTAAGAGTTGTAATCTCAAAATGCATGGGTTGCTAAACAGAAGCAGCAGGCGTTCCAGATTAGGAGCATAAGAGTGCTGCAAAGGGTTGGGGGAAGTTTCGGATTGGCCAAAACACAGATTTCTCCTTTTTTGGGATACTTGGGACTCTGGAACATTTTACACCAGAATTTCTGTAAAGATGGACCATAAAGAGACTGGGGAAATTTTGGAACAAATTCAAGAACAGAAATATACTCGAAGAGCATCTTATATCATCAGCAAAAGTAATGATTATATAGCAGAGATTTGGCACATTTTTTACTAACAACATACGAAGATTGAATTACAGATTTTCCTTATTAACAGGATTACCTGTAGCAAAGTAATAACAACTTAAGATGGCCTGGCATAAGGACATGGGGTATTACATAGGCTTTAAACAACCTATTTTTCCAAGTTTCTTTTCCATTCTCCATTCAGAGCTTAAAACAGGAAGAAAACCATTTCAAACCAGATAAGAGCATAACTTAAGTATTTTTCTCAAACTTTTTTACTTTCTATATAACTAGGAAGCTCACAAATATTCATGTTACCTGTAGCACTTTATAATCTCTTCTGAAACCCAATCAAAGCAAATCAAAGCAATTAGTCTAACTTATATTGGACTTATACTTAAGATCATGGACATAAATGACTTGGAGATCCTGAACACTCTTCACACCATGCTATGTAGTGAGCTCTTGCACACTCATTTGTAAGATGTATTTTGCTCCCATCTACTTATAAAAAAGGGCAGAAAGCAGCAATTTCCCCCCCCTGTTCAACCGTCACTAGAGTAGACATTGGCAATGGGGACTGTAAGAAACAAGATAGGAAGGACACAATATTTACCTGATTAGAAGCACTTGCATCTTCAGAAAGAGAGGAAGGCATTTCAAAAGGAGCTGGCCAAGAAACCCTGCTAGGTTCATCCGTTTCATCTTCTGTTGTCTCTTCTTGATTCTGCTCTTTGGAACCAGGAACAGGTTGAGCAGCTTCATCACCATTGATACTGATAAGAAAGGAACGGAGAATGTTAATTAAACCATTTTCACAAAACATTACATTTTAATAGTTATTTTTAATAACATCCTAATAGTTACAACGTGAACAAACATATTTTTGTAATGTATTTTTATCACATACCATAGCATGGTTTCAACGGAAGAGAATATAAGTATTACATTTTTCAATCAGCCACTTTTATTTTTATCTACATAAAACTAAAGTTCTGAAGATGGTATCTATATTCCAAGCAACTGCAACATAATAGATTTATCATTTTTAAGTGGGAGTCTACCATACTTAAAAAATTAGCCTTAATTTTATAATGCTGTATTTCTTGCCAAGGATAATCCTATAAAAGTCTTTGCAGTTTAACACAATGCCAGCTACCGGCGAGCACATGCAGAAAGGATAATGGAGAAGTATCATGAGTGTACTAAATAAGGGATGAGTAAATAGTATGTGAATATATGTTGCCCATGTTTTATCTTGGTGCATTTTGATGTAACATACAGTGTTTGTGTGTGTGTGTGTGTGTGTCTGTCTTTCTTTTTGTGGAGATTATTCTATTTGCCATTTTCTGAGAGCATCTATTTACTTTCCCTGAAACACTATTTTGGCATAATTTGTATAGGTCAATATATATAATTTGGGATTCAGCCTTGTCTCTGCTTTGGAACCAGTTTCCTGAAGAAGTTACCTGTCCCTGAGTCTCATCATTTTGCTTCTGATAGCTAGATATTAGACCTGAAAAGTCATATATCTTCCTAGGCGTGCAATTTGCTGCCATTCAACTATATGGATTCACCATTACAAAAGTATAAACTTATGAGCCTGTCTTTGTAGCAATAAGACAGTCTGCTAATTAAATTTCATTAGATACTTTAGGAAAATATTAAATAGAAAACATTCATTTTTTTGTACTACATCTGAATTCAAAGTGCTACATGTTCATGGAAATTTTAATATTTCCTTGCCTAGCTACAGGCAGTTGCAGCTCTCCAAATGAGGAGCTTTTGGAATGACATTCCATGAGAAATGAGGGACTATAAAATCAGGAGAGAAAAATCACCTGGTATGCACACTTCTTTTTTCAATCAAAGTTCAGAAACAAAAGATATATAATGTTGCATAAGCTTTGAAATGACAAGTTTTACTTAGGATGTAGATACAGTCTAGGTTAAACACACACACACACAAAAAAAACAATTTTAACAAAATTAAAAAATAATATACCAAAAAGGTACCTGTAATATAAAAATTTGGAAAGTATAGCTTTGTGGTACCAATGTTCTTTGCTCTTTTTCTTTCGTTGCCACTTCTGATCTATCAATCTCTGGTAGAATTCTTTCAACCATGTCCAATCTCCAGTCTAAATGACAAACAAAAATAAGTATTCAAAAAGGTAAATAGCAATTACATTAATGGTTAAAAAAAGATAAAGAGATTCCCTTGAGTTAAATATGGTTCCGATTTCCACACTGACATATCCAGTTTTCTTGATAACAGTATATAAATACATAGAGCCCCGTAGTCAGAGAAGCACACCTAATTCTGAAATACAGGTACTCCTCGACTTACAACAGTTTGAAGTTACAACGGCACTGAAAAAAGTGACTTACGACCATTTTTCACAATTAACAACTGTTGCAGCAGTCTTATGGTCACGTGATCAAAATTCAGAGGCTTGAAAACTGATTCATTTACTATAGTTTCCGTGTCCTGGGGTCTTCTGACAAATAAAGTCAATGGGGAAGCCATATTCACTTAACAACCATGTTAACTTAACAACAATTATTCATTTAAGTGTGGCGAGAAAGATCATTAAATGGAGCAGAATTCACTTAACAAATGTCTCGCTTAGCAACAGAAATTATGGGCTCAAATGTGGTCATAGGTCGAGGACTACCTGTAAAAGATTAAAAATGAGTGGTTTTCAACCCCACCTCACCCCTTTTTTTAACTTTTTGGTTTAGTTTACAATCCTGAAACTCACATCTGTTAAGAGATCTGTTCATTTGGAATGGCTCATTGAAATGTATGTATCCTTAGTCTACGAATTACCTCTTTAATTATACATTAGGAAGACTGGCCAATATGAACCTTAGAAGGTCAAGCTTAATTGTTCAAAATTAGATAATGTATTTTATTTAGTGATCATCTATTTTAGTGTTTTTTTCCCTACTTTGTCTAATAATAGTGTCTCCAGCTGTTGAAGTTATATATTATGATAACAACACACATTATGTACAATAACTTCAGCCTTTGAATTCTTTCAACTGCTTCATCAGACAAAATTCTTAAAAAAATGAAGAGGCATGCCTTTCATCAATAGCAGTAGACTTATATACCGCTTCATAGGCCTTTCAGGCCTCTCTAAGCGGTTTACAGAGAGTCAGCATATTGCCCCCAACAATCTGGGTCCTCATTTCACCCACCTCGGAAGGATGGAAGGCTGAGTCAACCCTGAGCCGGTGAGATTTGAACCGCTGACCTGCTGATCTAGCAGTAGCCTGCAGTGCTGCATTTAACCACTGCGCCACCTTGGCTACTACACCTCTATCAAAATGTATTGATAGATGCTGCACAGAATTAAACTAGAATTGGCTGCCATAATCCTAACCCTAGAATTCTCCTGAGGACCAAATTGCTTCATCCCCCCCCAACTCTCCTAGAAAGAATCATAAGTGTTTCTGATAATATAATTGAAGAATAAATAGCAACACTGTAAACTAAATAAAATATTACAAAATATATTGTGACCACCTGCGATGATCTCATAAAGAGTTCTTGAATATCTAAATCATCCAACAGAAGCGTCCTCCCAATTCGATGTACTGCCATGCTGACATGCGATTTGCTGTAAGGTATCTTAAGGAGCTTTTTAATATTCTGCAGAATAAGAAAACATAATGTTTTTAAGGAATTAAGCAGATCAGCAGCTCAGAAGTTTCCACACAGATAAACTTGAGAGGAATCATAAAAGACAAATGAATCAGTGTTAGCGAATAGTTACTAATACTTGTGAACACCATCAGAATTTTGAAAGGCTAAATAGTTCAGATATTCTGCAAAATCTCTGTGAATTCTGATTAAGGAAGCCGCCTTACGGTTTGGTGTAACATTGAATTAGCACCTCACATTTCCTATAAATTTGAAATCGTGATCAGAAATGTTGGTTTCAAAAGCATTCAGAAGCTACAGTAGAGCCTCTGGTCATAAACACTTCTGACCACAATCAAATTGGGTTCCAACCAAAATATTCACTCTTTTTTTTCATGGCCGATTTCCTCTGCCATGTCATTTTTTTTTTTTTTTTTTGTAAGCGCCAAATTTTTAAAATTACGTTTGGGTCACGACCAAATCAGTTTGCGACCAAAGTTATGGAACGAATTATGGTCGTGACCAGACGTTGTACTGTATGTTTTATACTAAACATAAATTAGGGGAATGTTATCCAAATTAACAAATTGTGGATATTTCTCTAATCCTAGCATTGCTGTAACTAAAAACTAAAAACGTTAAGCAGAGGGAAAGTGAAAAGCTGTAAATCGTGGTTTATCTAATTATTATGCAGTCAAATAGTACAACTTGCAAAAATTCCTATGTGGAAGTGGGAGTAAGCTAGAAGTATGAATAGAAAAGTGTTAATGGACTTTATAGTATTTTGATTTTGATTTTGGTTTGCAATAGTCCTGGTTAATATTACAACAGCGGTGGTCATTGAGGTCCAGAACTGTTTTTGAAGTGTTAATTCCAGCCCTTCATGTGGCCTGATCTCAATGACTTGCATCCTTGTCTCACTCTAAAATAACACCCACATTTCTTTTTCACTCAGAAATCGCCCACTCCTATTTTAGGAACGAATAACCTGAACATGTATATTACTTTGATCTGCCCTGACCAAAAATAAATCCATAATCTATTGCAAACTAAGGCTACATTCCTGGTTTGGAAAAGGTGAAAACATGTCTTTGTGAAGACAGTGTGCTAAACTGCATAATCAGCACCTACTGTTTTTAACCATCTCCAACTGGAAACAGTCGAAGTATAAGTCATTAGCCTGGCATCTTTATATACCTAAATAGGATTTTTAAAAATTGCTATTAAAAACACTACAAAAATAACAAATTATGCTAATATGAGAAAATACTCAGAACTCTTGAAGATTTAAGGCAGTGGTTCCCAAAATTGGCAACTTTAAGACTTGTGGACTTCAACTCCCAGAATGCTGGCTGGAGAATTCTGGGAGTTGAAGTCCACAAGTCTTAAAGTTGCCAAGTTGGGAACCACTGGTTTAAGAAATATTATAATTTCAGGAATGGAACAAACCATAGCACTTCTACACAACTAGTGGCACAGTGGCCAGGGGGCAATATTTCTCCATCATGGCATCTATCTGTGAGAGCTATGAAGAAATCTGTTCTTAGAAGTGAGACTTGCTTGAACATCGACTGTATTCTGGAAGTTGGTCAAGACTGATCTCTACAAAATTTTAGACCATCCTCTTTTCTGTAATACCTTATCTCCCCACTCAAAACAAAACATATACCAAAGGTTCGTGAACTACTGAATGTAGCAGAAGAAATTCCAAATTCTGGGGAATTAATAAATTGTCCCATTTTAATTCATGAAAGTTTGATTCGACCTAAGTCACTTCTCTGAATGGAAAGGTACTGTCACAGATTTTTCTACGTAAACCCAGATTAGTGGACTCCAAACTCCAGGAGAGCCAACACAACCCCACCTAGCCTTTAGCCAACACAACAACATACACTCACAGTTCACGATACACTTTTCTCCTAGTCTACTACAGCTTCTGCTACTCCACTACTACTTCTCTTTTGAGCCCTATTTATTGAGAACAGTAAGGCTACTTCAAGGCTCCTTTAGTTCCCCAAATAAACACAAAGCACCTTGTCTCTCACACTCACACCACAACTCCAACATCACAACATTCTGCTGCCTCTCTGCTCAGCTTTTACATTGTTAGGCTGGCTAGAAAGAGACGTGGCACCAACAGCCTGGCATTTTGCAGATAACCTGTCCTCTCACGTTCCTTTGGAATAAAATCCATCACATTTGAATTAGATTTTGCCAATTACACTATTAAAAGATAATCCTATTCTTCTAAAATATGACTAACTCAATATTAAAAACTGTAAGTATTTAATGCTGATAAATAGTAGCAGTAATTGTTATTTAGTATGACTAAAATCAGTATTGATATAGCAATATAATATAAATCAAAATTGACAATAAACACTAAAATAACAGTACAAATATATAATGTGGAATATAAATGTAATAAATATAATATATAAATGCAATATAAATGCAATAAAATAATTTATCATGAAACTCTCCCTCTTTAAAGTAGTAAGATCAATTAAATAGTCTAGCAAGTTTGGACTATATGCTATGTTATGTTACTTAAGAATATACATACCTCAGAATCAGATACAACATCCACATCATTTCCAACTGAGTCGATAAAATCATATGCCATGCCAAAACTATTTTAAATAGAGATATGAAATTAATCAAGCATTGCATTTATTTTTCAAAATGAATGTACTAATTTTTTATTATTTCAGTTTTGTACCCCATCTTTTCATCTCCAAGGCATTTAAAGCAGCTAACAGATTTCTTTTTAAATTGAAATCTACTTAAAAACTGGTGTTAAAATCACCATAATCTAATTCAAAAAGCTTGGCTAAAAAGGGAATTATCCTTCTCTAAAACCAAAAAAGAAAGAAGAACTGCCGAAGGATTGTATTCCATAGTATTTAATCAATGCATAGCTTTCAAACGTAATCCAAATTATATTATCTAAACAACATTATAAATTATTTAAATATCAGAAGATTAGACCATTGTTTTTTTTCTGACCTCTTGGCAGAAAGGATGTGTAGGGAGATGCTAAGAAACCCATCATTACCACTCATTCAGTTTTAAACAAGAAAAGAGAACCACAATCTACCATCTACATTATTGCTATTTGGGGGGGGGGACGGGACGATATGCTGACTCTGTAAACCGTTTAGAGAGAGCAGAAGAGCACTAGTGTGTCTAAATGCTAATGATTTTTAGAGGAAAAGATCTCGGTCCTTTTCCTCAGAAAATATATTTTTTAAACGTAGTATTGTCATTATTTTTCTTCAGAAAAAACAAAAACAAAATGTACAGGTAGTCATCAAATCACACTTATGTTTATAAAACAAGTCACCATTTGACTAGACTCAATTTTAAGACTTTTGCAGAAGTTGTTAAGTGCATAGTCCTCACTGTTTGCTATGGGGCATTTTTTGCTAGAAACTGGAAGTAAAAAGCTGGTTTCTGGCAAAACATTGTAAATCGTGGTCATGTGATTTCATAGTGCTGTAAGCAGCTATAAATGTCTGCCTGTATTACCAAGTACCAGAAATGCAGTCATGTGACATCGAAACTTTGAAACCTGGTCACAAATCCCAGTTTTGGGATTCATTGTAACTTCAAAAGGTTACTAAACAACTGGTCCTTAGCCAAAGACTACTTGAATGCATTTCTCTCCTGAACAAAATGTATTAACTATATATAAAACATATTTTATTGGTCACCAAAGAAAAATGGAAGTAGGAAATTCAAATAAGAAAGGTTCAGATAGTTAGCAATAGCAATAGCAGTTAGACTTATATACCGCTTCATAGGGCTTTCAGCCCTCTCTAAGCGGTTTACAGAGTCAGCATATTCCCCCAACAACAATCCAGGTCCTCATTTCACCCACCTCGGAAGGATGGAAGGCTGAGTCAACCCTGAGCCCATGAGATTTGAACCACCGAACTGCAGATAGCAGTCAGCTGAAGTGGTCTGCAGTACTGCACCCTAACCACTGCGCCGCCTCGGCTCTAGTTCTAGTTCTCGACATATGACCATCACTGAGCTCCAAATTTCTTTTGCTAAGCAAGATAGGTGTTAAATGAATTCTGCTTCATTTTGCACCTTTTTTGTCATTGTTGTTAAAAAAAAATCACTGCGGTTGCTAAGTGAATGATGTGGTTGTTAAGTGAATCTGACTTCCCCATTGACTTTCCTTGTTGGAAGCCAGCTAGCAAGGCTACAAATGGTGAATGCATGACCCTGGGGCAGTGCAACTATCATAAATACATGCCAAGTGCCCAAACTTTGATCATGTGACCACTGGGACGGTTCTATGGTCGCAAATATGAAAACCGGTCATAAGTCATTTTTAATGCCCTTGTAACTTCTGTTACTAAACAAATATAGGTTGTAAACAAATATATATATATAGGTAAGACTACCTATATATGCTTAGTTATTATAATGAACACAGGGTGGGGAGAAGGAGAGCTGATTAGAAATGTATCATTCTGTATTTATACTGTAAGCCAGACTTCCATCAAATTCTTGCAGAAAATACAACTGTTCCTTTCTAACACTATTCACTACTCTGGTTTATTCCTACACAATACACACACTGGCCCACACATCAAAATAAGATTGGCTTCAGATCAGAATTTTGTTAGGTAGATTTAAGATTAATGAATAAAAACTTTAAAAAGCCATGAAAGATTATTTCAATATATGTGATTACTGTGGCAAGATGTACACATGGGAAGATTCAAAACTACCCATTATGGAGGAACGGTTGATGAAGTTGACAGATTTTGCCAGAATAGATGAATGTTATTTATTTGTATCCTGCCTTTATTATTTTTACAAATAACGCAAGGTAACAAACATATCCAAGGCACCTCTTATTTTCCCCACAACGATCCTGTGAGGTTAGTTGGGCTGAATGACAAGCCCAAGTCACCCAGCTGGTTTTCCTGACTAAGATGGGACTAGATCTTACAATAACCTGCTTTCTAGCCTGGTACTTTAAACACTAAACCAAACTGGCTTATTATAAGTATTAGATATTTATCATATCTGAATGAAATGAATTTGTAATTTATGGTTTTGATTATTAGATTATAGAAGGAAGCGTAATATGGCGTAACATTAGAGAGACTAAAATATATTTGTACTTATAACTGTTATCAGAAGCCACTTCTTTACATCTTTTTTCTTCCACTTTTTGCTTTTTCTTTGCTTTTTAATCCTTACTTTATATTATTTTGTGTTAGTTTTTATTTTGCTTATACATTTTAATTATGTATGTATGTATGTATGTATGTATGTATGTATGTATGCACTTATGTATGTATCAGGGGTGGGTTTCTCCAGGTTCGCACCGGTACGCCAGAACCAGTTCGTGAAATTTAGCATACCTTTTGGAACCTGTTCAGGAAGGAAGGAAGGAAAGAAGGAAGGAAGGAATGGAGGGAGAGGGAGAGAAAAGAGAGAGAGACAAAGATAGAAAGAGAAAGAAAAAAGAAAGAAAAAGGAAGTGGGAGAGAGAGAAGAAAGAGGTGAAGGAAGGAAAGAAAGTGTGTGTGTGTGTGTGTGTGTGAGAAAGAGAGAGAGAAAGAGAGAGAGAGAAAGAAAGAAAAAGAAAGAGAACTTATGATCACATTGAGCCCAAAATTTTGGTTGCTAAGTAAGAGCATTGTTAAGTGAGTTTCACCACATTTTCCAAGTTGGCCATGCCCACCCGGTCACATGCCCACCAAGCCATGCCCCCGTCACATGACCACTGAGCCACTCCCATAAAACAGGTCACACCTATAGAATAGGTTGTAAAAATTTTGAAACCCACCCCTGGTATGTATACATGTATATAAAATAATGTTGGCAGATATACTATATTTGGGCTACAAAATGTGGGACAGTCATTAGGTAACACACAGATACAGTACAGAGAAATATTTGCTATACTATCTAATGGTCATCTAATTTTTTACAGCCCTAATTAGGGACCCCTAGGTCTGCTCCTCCCAGAAACTGTAGTCACCTCAGAGATTTCCTTGCTGTCTCTAAATTATATTATTTCAAGGGTTCCTCTGCACTGCCTCCGTAATATTCCGTCCTAGTTCTACACTATTGCTTCTCCCAGTTTCCATTTTCTCTAGTCAATTTTTCTGTCAAATCACCATTTCATAAGCTAAACTTTGGGATTATAATTAATTGGTTCTTAAACCAGCAACTTTATTTGGACCTCACACTATTAAGAGCCCAATGCAATTATATATCTGTTTTCTCCAACAGCTTCCCATTTGCTGACAATGTTAAGTCTCTCTCATTCTCTCTCCCCCTCCCTCTCTCTCTCTTTCTCTCTCTCTCACATACACTCCCCCCCCCACACACACGTATATATGTATATATATATATACACACACAAAGGTATGTGTGCTGTGTGTATAAATGAATGAATTGAGTTTGAGTTTCATTTTATTATATGCCGCCCTATTCCTGGCGGGACTCAGGGCGGCGCACAAACCCAAGGTGGGGAAGGGAAAGACACAAAAACTACAAAATACAGGGCATTTAAAAACAACCAACAGCCACACGATTCGAGAGGGGAAGGGAACTCATCAACCCCAGTCCTGCCGACACAGCCAGGTTTTAACGGCTTTTTGGAAGGCCTGGAGAGAGGTGAGGTCCGAATCCCTGCGGGGAGTTCGTTCCAAAGGGCCAGAGCCGCCACAGAGAAGGCCCTCCCCCGGGTAGTAGCCAGATGACATTGGCTGGTAGACGGAACCCGGAGGAGGCCTGCTCTGTGTGATCTAATGGGTCTTTGGGAGGTAATTGGCAGCAGGCGGTCTCTCAAGTACCCAGGTCCAATACCATGAAGGGCTTTAATTAGTGAATTGGTTGAAAATTCTTTAGATCCTGTATTTTACCTTCCACACAATCAAATTTATCTGTAAATCCTAACTCACAAATTGTCTTTTAACAAACTTGAGATTATTTTTACTAAGATAGGGATAAAAAGGATTCCCAATATTTACCTTGAAAATGGTTTGCTTTTCTTGCTGTTGCCAAGGATAGTTGCCCCTGCTGCTCCCAGTTTTGCACTTTCACGCAACCAGTTAGCAGGTGGAAGTTTTAGATCCGTCTTTTCTTGAAGACGGGAAAAGGCTGCTTGTGGTGGTGCAGATGAATATTTCACCACAGCACTGCTCTTTATTTCATTGCCACCAAGCAACAGCATACCAGTAGATCCCTAAATTGTATATAAAAAATGAATTACGAAATTCAACTGCACATACTATGAACACTCATTTGATCACATTCGAAACAAATCATAAAAAATATAATCAAAAATAACTATTCAGTTTTGATAGGTCTATGGAGATTCCCAGTCACCCAGGTCATGGTTGTCCCAAAGGTGCTTTTTCAAGAGGTAACTGGGCTTTCATTGTTTTTCCTGGAAGACGTTTCGCTTCTCAGGCAAAAAGCTTTATATGTGACAACTAAGCCTATCAGCAGTTTGTGTAACAAGAGTTCATCCCAAGGGGTAATGGGAAATGCCTTCTTGTGGATCCTCAATACCAATTGAGGAATATATACATTTCTACTGTCACAAAAAAAGGAAGACTAGTAAATGCATTGAAGTAGTTTTGATGCCCCTCTACAACAGTAGAGTAGAGTAGAGTAAAGTAGAATAGGAATATAATAGAATCGAAGCTGGAAAGGACCTTGGAAGTCTTCTAGTCCAGCCCCCTCCTCGAGTAAGAGAACCTAAATCAGTGGTAGTCAACCTGGTCCCTACCGCCCACTAGTGGGCGTTCCAGCTTTCATGGTGGGCGGTAGGGGTTTGCTGTAACTCTGCTTTATAAATTTTATAAAGTAATGTTACTTCCCTACTTTATAAATCACCATTACTGTGGAACTGGTGGGTGGTTAGAAAATTTTACTACTAACAGAGATACCAAAAGTGGGCAGTAGGTATAAAAAGATTGACTACCCCCGACCTAGATTATCTCAGACAAGTGGCTGTTCAGTCTCTTCTTAAAAAGCTCCAGTGATGGAGTACCTACGATTTCTGAAGGCAACTTCTGTTCCACTGGTTAATTGTCCTCATTGTTAGGAAGTTTGGAGAATAATTTGACCCCTTCTCCTCTTTGGCAGCCTCTCAAATCCTGAAATACTGCTATCATGTCACCCCTACTTGTTATATTATATATTATATTATTATTATTATTATTATTAATTATATTATTATATTATTATTATATTATACTATACTAATTATATATTATATTATATTATCCCTGGAGGATAATTTGACCCCCTCTTCTGTTTGGCAGCCTGTCAAATCCTGAAATACTGCTATCATGTCACCCCTACTTTTATATTATATTATATTATTATAATATTATATTATATTATAATATTATATTATAATATTATATTATAATATTATATTATATTATTATATTATTATAATGTTATATTTATTATACTCTACTCCAGTGTTTCTCAACCTTAGTAACTTGAAGATGTCCGGACTTCAACTCCCAGAATTCCCCAGCCAGCGAATGCTCTACTCTACTCTACTCTACTCTACTCTACTCATTATATTATCCCTGGATTTCCACTTCACCAGGACTCCTCTTGTCTTCCTCTCTATTTAAGCAACTGGGAACCACAAACACCACGGAAGTAACTAACCATGGAAAGAGGTTGTGCGTGAGGAGTCCCAGAAAAAAAACTGGCTTCTCTTTGGGTCACAGTTATGGTTTGCCTTCTCTCTGCCCCAACTTCACCCATTTGCCAGGAAGTCTTCTAGTCCAGCCCCCTCCTCAAGTAAGAGAACCTATATTATCTCAGACAAGTGATTGTCTAGTGTCTTCTTAAAAACCTCCAGTGATGGAGCACCCACGATTTCTGGTGGCAACTTCTGTTCCACTGGTTAATTGTCCTCATTGTTAGGAAGTTTCTCCTTAATTCCAGGTTGCTTTTCTCTTGGATTAGTTTCCATCCATTATTCCCCTGGTGCTTTGGAGAATAATTTGACCTCCCTCTTCTCTTTGGCAGCCTCTCAAATCCTGAAATACTGCTATCATGTCACCACTACTTTTATATTATATTATGTTGTATTATATTATATTATATATATATATTGTTATTATTATATTATACTATACTATACTATACTGTACTATACTAATTTTATATTATATTATATTATCCCTGGAGGATAATTTGACCCCCTCTTCTGTTTGGCAGCCTCTCAAATACTGAAATACTGCTATCATGTCACCCCTACTTTTATAATATATTATATTATAATTATTATATTATAATATAATATAGCAATAGCAATAGCAGTTAGACTTATATACAGCTTCATAGGGCTTTCAGCCCTCTCTAAGCGGTTTAGAGAGTCAGCATATTGCCCCCAAAAACAATCCGGGTCCTCATTTTACCCACCTCGGAAGGATGGAAGGCTGAGTCAACCCTGAGCCGGTGAGATTTGAACAGCCGAACTGCAGTCAGCTGAAGTAGCCTGCAGTGCTGCATTTAACCACTGCGCCACCTCGGCTCTATTGTTATCTATTAAGGATAACAAGATCTTGAAAAAACATACTTTGTGCATGCCCATCTGCACACAATGCACTAATAGCAATAGCAATAGCAGTTAGACTTATATACCACTTCATAGGCCTTTCAGGCCTCTCTAAGCGGTTTAGAGAGTCAGCATATTGCCCCCAACAACAATCCGGGTCCTCATTTTACCCACCTCGGAAGGATGGAAGGCTGAGTCAACCCTGAGCCGGTGAGATTTGAACAGCCGAACTGCAGTCAGCTGAAGTAGCCTGCAGTGCTGCATTTAACCACTGCGCCACCTCGGCTCTATTGTTATCTATTAAGGATAAGAAGATCTTGAAAAAACATACTTTGTGCATGCCCATCTGCACACAATGCACTAATAGCAATAGCAGTAGCAGTTAGACTTATATAGCGCTTCATAGGGCTTTCAGCCCTCTCTAAGCGGTTTAGAGAGTCAGCATATTGCCCCCAACAACAATCCGGGTCCTCATTTTACCCACCTCGGAAGGATGGAAGGCTGAGTCAACCCTGAGCCTAGTGGGATTTGAACAGCTGAACTGCAGTCAGCTGAAGTAGCCTGCAGTGCTGCATTTAACCACTGCGCCACCTCGGCTCCTATATTATATTATATAATAAATATAATATAATAATATAATAATAATATTATATTATTATTATATTATTATAATATTATATTTATTATACTCTACTCTACTCTACTCTACTCATTATATTATCCCTGGATTTCCACTTCACCAGGACTCCTCTTGTCTTCCTCTCTTTTTAAGCAACTGGGAACCACAAACACCGCGGAAGTAACTAACCACGGAAAGAGGTTGTGCGTGAGGAGTCCCAGAAAAAAAACAACTGGCTTCTCTTTGGGTCCCAGTTACGGTTTGCCTTCTCTCTGCCCCAACTTCACCCATTTGGCCGTGTGAGAAAGGATGTGGGCGCTGCTGCGTTTGTTCACCTGGCCCTCAAGCCCAAGGCGGCTGGCAGACGCGGGTCTCCCATCCGGGGAGCTAAAGGGAACCGCTGGGACCCCACTGTGTGTGTGTGTGGACGAAGGAGTTGTGAGCAGCTGCCGTAAAGCCGCGTCGAGATACCTGTTTGGGCTCTTCTTGCTCTCCTGTCAGCGCTACCTGCCCGGCTTCGGACGTCCCGGGGTAGCTCCCTTCATCGGGGCAAAGCCCGGCGCCCGCTCCCCACACGTCTCCCATTCGTTCCGCTCGGCCCCGCGGCCGCCAAGACGGCAGCGGTTGCCACAGGAAGTCGGACGCCCCCCTCTGGCAGGAGGAGCTTCCTGCAGTTTAAAAAAACCACCGGAAAAAGACCGCCCAGCGATCTCTTTCTTTCTTTCTCGCCGCGTTTCTTTGGTTCCGTTCCTCGCCAGATGGGGGGAAAGCTCCCGCGCGCAGGCGAGATCTCGCGAGATCTCTTCTGTGGGCGGGAAAAAGGAGGCGAGCGGGGACAACCGTTCCTCGCTTCGCTGAGGAGAATCATAAAAAACGATTCGCTTCGCTGAGGAGAATCATAAAAAAAAACGATTCGTGGCCATTATTGCTCGTCGACTCGGGAGGACAGAATGATATCCAGAATGACAAAATAACAGGGTTGGACGGGACCTTTGGAGGTCTTCTAGTCCAACCCCGCCTCAGGCAGGAAACCCCCCTATACCGTTTCAGACGAAGTCTAGGCTTCTATATACCCCCATCAGGATTAGCAGCGTTTTTAAGTATTTTGGAGAGTTATAGTCGAAAAATCTTTTGCTTAATATAATTAGTGACGCCTACTGCTTCAGCGACAAATGGGCGACTTCCAATCTGGTTTTAATACTTCCAATCCGATTTGTGCGACTTCTTCAGTCGTACAAAACGAGTTCGTTGCGGGAAACTTATTCTCAAGATATGCTGGGGCTTTGGCTGAAATCAGAACTTTTTTTTTTTCAATATGTACATTCAAATATCATGAAATGACCGCAGGTAAAATGACATACACCTATGTTAAATCACTGAGGGGGAAGGTTGCTGCTTTTTTTTTTTAATCGTTAAAGAACCATACAAACTTTTTAAGGAATAACACTCTAAGTTGAAATAGTTAGAAATGCTGCTTAAAGTTGTTGTTTTTTTAACTTTCATTTCCAAAAAAATACTAATACATTGCTTTCCTGGTTCACCAACAAAACCGCGTCCGACTAAACCGCGCCCGACTAAACCGCATTGCTGACGTCATCAACAGGGCGACAACAGTGCGGATACAGAAGCACACTGTAAACCCTAAACCTAAAATTAACCCCCAAACTTAAACCTAACCCCCCTAAACCTAAACCTAACTTTAACCTAACCCTAAACCTAATCCTAACCCTTAACCTAAACCTAACCCTTACCTTAAGTTGAATCGGCTTGCTTTCAAAGCGCTATTTAAAGCACCCTTCTTTCTCCGCGCTGGCTGTTGTCGCCCTGTTGATGATGTCAGCAACGCGGTTTAGTCGGGCACGGTTTTGACGGGTCACGTGCTTTCCTAGTGGTTAAACTGAGGCAAGATGCCAGTCAGTAGGCAAAACTAGGGAACAGGGTTGCGTCTTCTAAAACTCATATTGCAATTTCTGGTATGTGGCAAATGTGCATCCTCTTACAAAGGGTGAGCATAGATTTAGCCATTTAAAAGTGTTTCCCTTTGCTTCCGCATGTGAGGAAGAGGGTGTGAATTTTATCCAATGGCTGTTCCTCTAAATTGGGGAAAAGATTGTTATTGCTAGTGCTGGTGCTTGTTTTCTTTGCATTTGTCTAGAGTAGTCCCAAGATTTTTGCAATTTAGCAAGAAGCTGGGATTAGAGCACAAACCTGAAACAAATGAGGTCAAACCAGGATCTTTGATAAGAGTAGCTATGTATTATCTCAGGCTCAAAGCATCTTACCTTCCGATCATGACCCAAGGCAAAATTCTGCCTGGTCTTGTATTGTTGCAAAGTAATTTTTGTACAACTGAGAACATTACTGTTGTTTAATATTTTAAACTAAACACATTAATAAGAACAGTAAGAATTGTGAAGCACAAGTACATGCTATCTCCCCCCACCCTCTGTCTACCAGTGCTGCAAGTTCTCTGGTAAGCCTTGAGTACACAATGAAATTGATCATATTTTCTTTTTGCAGCCCATAATAGGTTTTACTATATAGAAAATCTGAAAATTTAGCATGACCAGATGTATGCATAGTATTAACCCATGATTAGCTCTATAATAAACCACAATTGGTTGGATTTTGTGCATGATTTGCTAGACTATTTTGGTTACTTCTGGTATAAATTCCATCTTTTCTCCATCGCTGTTTTCCACAGAACCTTTTAACCTTGGTCTAAAAGTCGCCTTGAAACTGCAGCCACTTTAGGTCAATATAATACATTCATCCTTAAGGCTTATGTTATAGTTAGGCTTCCAGGAAGAGGGAAGAAGAATAGAATTGCCTATTAACCAGTGGTGGGTTTCAAAAAATTTTGGAACCTCTTCTGTAGGTGTGGCCTGCTTTCCGGGTCCACTGGTGAAACCTCTTCTAACCGGTTCGGTAGATTTGACGAACCGGTTCTACCGAAAAGGTGCGAACTGGTAGGAACCCACCTCTGCTATTAACCATTATCAAGTAGACTGATTTAGCTAAGCCATAAATAATGCCTTTTAAATTAGTGGCCCAATTCACTTATTGTATTTGTAACTTATACAAGTTACACTGGATTATGATTATGAACAGATGTTCATGACTTCAAAGTGTGTTTATATACTGCATAAATCTAGTTGGTGAGTTGGAGTAACAATATGCTGGTTTTCAAGATAAGCCTCTAAATTAGAAATTTGCTTATATAGAATAGCCTGAGCATGGCAGGTTTTGTAAAACTATGCAAAAATGAATTGTTACTGCCCAAGCTGGGAATGATGTACATGTTACAGGTGAAAAAGTCATATAAATCCTTTATGACCTAGAAAATAGATTAGTCGCACAAAGGAATGATTGGAAATTGACATAAGGAAATTGCTCAGAACAAAGTGAAAATGTTACATACTGCCACAGAATATAGAAGTGTGCTCATGTGAAATTTGAAAAGGATGTCTGGTGAAATCCTGAAGTGGAGTAGGTTGTATATAATCATTGCTAGAAAACATCAGGATAAAATATATAATGTATCCAGAGGAAAGTTTGTTGAAGAAAATAGTCAAAGAGAGCAAGGTATCGAGGCAGAATAAATGCCCAGGAATTTTGATGTAAATACAACATTGCTTTGAAGTGGATGAAGAAAATTAAACAAGTAATTCCACAAAAATGAAGAAAATTAAAAATAAAAGCGATGAAGTTAAGGTTGTAATTGAAGGAAGGGAATGCTGGAAAAAATATTTTAGTTACTATATAGGAATGCTAGTGATATACTACTAAACAGTAGAACTGAAATGAATAAATTTTATTATCCAAGAAAAAATGATGAAATACTGTGGAAATGAAGTTTTAAAAAATGATGACATTAAGTAGAGAAAGAATGCAGAAGGAACATTAGAAATATGTAAAGACAGTATTGCTGTCTGATGACTGGAAGAATGCTATTCTATACAAAGGGAAAGGAAGGAAGAGTGAGTATATAAACTTCAGGGGAATCCTTTTCTTCAGTATCCCTGGGAAGGTAGTTTGACAAAATTTTGATTGAATGAAAATGAATACAATTTGGGAGTGCAGAATAGCATTTTTGCCAGGTAGCAATCTGCAAATTACAATAAAGTAAATAGATATTACATTAAATGTTTTGCATAAATATTGAACTATTTGCTGAATAGATAAAGGCATATATTATGGAAATAAGCTACATGTGAAATAAATAGAATGCATAGTAAATAGTTTAGCACTGTACAGGAAGAAAGAATGCTATATGATTTCCTCTTGGTTAATTTATAAACACATTAGGAATGTTTGTGATATTAGAGGTGTGTTGCTTTGAGACATCAATATAGAAGTATTTTCTGTATTGCATAAAGAAGTAGACAATTGTTTTGGTGGATACAACATATATAAATATATATCTCAATGAATAAATATCACAATTAATGTATTAAAAACCAAGATAGTTGAATCTTACAGAGAAAATTATTGCAATAGAGCTATTGAAATGTGTGTGTGGTAGAACAAGAACAGATAGATTAAGAATATATGGTTATTGAATGACTTGATTTAAATACAAAAGTTAATGATAATGATGAAATATAAGCAATATACTTTATCCAATTTGGTCACGTATAGTGAATGAATGAAGTTTGACCTGCAGAAAAATATATATGTAGGAAGAGTAAATCAAAAAGAAGGCCAAGGAATGCCCGATGAGTTCATGAGATCCTCAAATGACAGAAGTTAAAATTGTAAAGAGAATAGAAAATTATGCAGCAGTGTTATAGCTGTAGTGGAACCGAGGCTCATTTGCAGGAATATAAAATTATATATTGAATTGAATGAATTGAATGGGTTTATTTATAGGCCGCCCTTTTCCCTGGGGGGACTCAGGGCGGCTAACAACTCATAGGAAGGGGGATACAGACAATAACATATAACATTACATATAATTAAAAAGTAAACAACATTCATCCAACATTCGGGTGGGGGCAGATCAATCTCTACCCCCAGGCCTGGCAGGATAGCCAGTTCTTGAGGGCTGCACGGAAGGTCTGAAGGGTGGTGAGGGTACGGATCCCCACGGGGAGCTCGTTCCAGAGGGTCGGAGCTACCACTGAAAAGGCTCTCCTCCGCGTAGTGGCCAGCCGGCACTGGCTGGCAGATGGCACTCGGAGGAGGCCTAATCTATGAGATCTAATCGGTCTCGAGGAGGTAATCGGCAGGAGGCGGTCTCCCAAGTACCCAGATCCACTACCATGGAGGGCTTTATAGGTGGTAAGAAGCACCTTGAAGCGCACACGGAGATCAACAGGTAGCCAGTGCAGCTCGCGGAGGATAGGTGTTATGTGGGTGAACCGAGGTGCAACCACAATCACTCGCGCGGCCGCATTCTGGACTAGCTGAAGTCGCCGGATGCTCTTCAAGGGCAGCCCCATGTAGAGCACGTTGCAGTATTCCAGCCTGGAGGTCACGAGGGCGCGAGTGACTGTTGTGAGAGCCTCCCGATTCAGGTAGGGTCACAACTGGCGCACCAGGCGAACCTGGGCGAATGCCCCCCTGGTCACAGCCGACAGGTGGTGATCAAAGGTCAGCTGTGGATCCAGGAGGACTCCCAAGTTGCGAACCCTGTCTGAGGGGTGTAAAATTTGACCCCCCAGCCTGAGTGATGGAATGCTAGCCAAATTGTTGGGAGGGAAACACAACAGCCACTCGGTCTTTTCTGGGTTGAGTACAAGCTTGTTAGCCCGCATCCAGTCTCTAACGGCCTCAAGACCCTGGTTCATCACGTCCACCGCTTCATTGAGTTGGCACGGGGCGGACAGATACAGCTGTGTATCGTCCGCATATTGATGGTATCTTATCCCGTGCCTCCGAATGATCTCGCCCAGTGGTTTCATGTAGATGTTAAATAGTACGGGGGACAGGACCGACCCCTGCGGCACCCCATATGTTAGGGGCCTCATGGTCGATCTCTGTCCCCCGACCAACACCGACTGCGACCTGTCCGAGAGGTAGGAGGAGAACCACTGCAAAACAGTGCCTCCCACCCCCACCTCCCGCAGTCGTCGCAGAAGGATACCATGGTCGATGGTATCGAAAGCCGCTGAGAGGTCAAGAAGAACCAAGATGGAGGGATGACCTCCATCCCTGGCTCTCCAGAGATCATCGGTCAATGCGACCAAAGCGGTTTCTGTGCTGTAACCAGGTCTGAAGCCGGACTGGAAGGGGTCCAGGTAATCGGCTTCCTCCAAGGACCGCTGAAGCTGGTAGGCCACCACCTTCTCAACAACCTTCCCAATAAAGGGGAGGTTGGAGACTGGACGATAGTTGTTAAGTACAGCTGGATCCAGAGATGGTTTCTTCAGGAGGGGTCTCACCACCGCCGTTTTAAGTGCGGTGGGGAAGTGCCCCTCCCGAAGCGAGGCGGTAATAACCGCTTGGATCCAGCTCCGTGTCACCTCCCTGCTGTTAGCTACCAGCCAGGAGGGACACGGGTCCAGTACACAGGTGGAGGCACTCACAGCCCTCATGGCCTTGTCCACGTCCCCGGGGGTAACGTCCTGAAACTCAACCCAGCGCTGGTCTACCAAGTCGTCCACTCGTGCCTCGGCTGGGTCTGCAAGGGTGGAGTCCAGATCCGACCGAAACCGATATATGAAGTGATATTGTTAATGGTGCTGAGATAACCCAGTTTAATTATGTTTCTTTTTATTTTGCTTATCTCATAATTCCTGTAGCTCATTTTTTTTACTTACTCGTCTTACTCGAAATAACAGTCTTTACTGCAAAAGAGAATAGTATTTTGTGAATGTGTAGCAGCAAATTATAATATACCCAGCAGTATTCTATTACTGTGTGATTATTTTGAATTCAGCTTTAGCTTTTATCTTTTCTGTTTACCTGAAAACTCTGATTATATTAGAAGTAATTCCCTACAGTCCTTGCCACAGATACTATTACATAGTATTGGTTATGTAAAACTAGCCCTAAAGGGAAATCCAGTGGTAATGGAAGATACAGAATTGTCCCAAACTGCAGGCCTGCTTTTTAAAGGGAATGCAAAACTTTATGGCATGGGTCAAGCTACCTAAGGAACAGTGTTTCTCCAGTGGAACTGGCCTGCCCTGTTCATTCTGGCAGAAGGGGCATGCTACAAACCTTATTAATTTAAAAGGATCTGGTTTGTAGGCTCCAAGAGAAGGTCCTTTTCTGCTGTGGCTTCCATCCTCCAGAATATTATGTCCTTCAAGGTGAGATCCACCCCATCCTCTTGATCTTCCTAAACAGCCTCAAAACCTGGCTTTGCCAATTGGCCTGGAGCCCCAATGGGGATATTCCATATTGAAGATAGTGAAATAGGAAGAAGATCTCATTATTATCCCGTTGTATTCTGGTTTTTTTTAAATTTATTTAAGCTTTGATAATATTACTATTTACTGTTTTGTATCTTTATTTTATGTTTGGAAGCCACTCAGAGTTGCTTGACAGTGAGGCGAGAGGCATATAAATTTAATAAATAAAGAAGAAATTATTGGTTTGATCCAAGCCAGATTTTCCAGAGAATACAGGACAATTGCTTGAAGTAGAGGTGAAATTTATTCAGGAGCATGACAGACAACAGTCACAGCAGAAAGCCTATTATAAAAATGGCAAACATAAAAGGACAAAAGTGAAAAAGGAGCAGATCTGAAAAAGGTTCATTAAGATTAAACTGTTAATTATTTATAACTTTGGCTTACAAAGGAAACTTCAGGAGCAAAACAAAAAGACATGCTAATCAAAATATCTGAAATTCAAATTCCATATTTTTGACATGAATGTGAAAGACTGCATTAAAGAACAAAAGTGAGATCTTGAAAAAATCAGTCTAATGAACAGATTTCTGAAACATTGAATTTCCTTTATAATAAAGGGCATATGGTCATTGTAACTATGCATTACTCTTTGTGATGGCCATAATCTACTTCATAGATTATTAATTTTGTTTTTACTGTTGAATTTTTTAAATTATAAACATAATTAGTTCATATTTGCAAGCTGATAAAAACAAATAATATAGATAGAAAAGCAAAATACTAAAGCATAAATAAAATAGCAAACTAAAGCATAAATTAAAAAATGTAAGGGTGAAGTTTTGGTAGCATATTTTCTCTTAGTAGTAACCACTATGACAGACATTTTGAAAAAGCTTTTCCATAGCAACTACTGTATTTTGTGAGAGCCTATTAAATGTTCTTAAGATTTCAACCAAAAAAGTTTAGAGCATCTGACTGCCAATTTTCTAGGGACTTCTTTAACTTGGTGTTTTCTTTGTAAAAGTAAAAAATATTATCTTGCCTTATTTACGGAATGTCTCATTGCCTCCAGTAGGAATATGAAGTAATTGGGCAAGAAGAAATCACAGCAGGAAATTATAAAGCAATCTAGGATAATGTATTTTTCTAAACAGAGTTATTTTATAAGTTATTATGTTTTATACACTAAAAAATACACTAAAATTATGAAGTTGATTTTAAGTATGACATTGGGTTTGTGGAAAAATTGACCTCTAGATGAGGTCAAAAGCTTTGAAATTAGAAATGAAGTACAAATGGTCTGCTTATTTAACATGCCCCATAATTGATCCATAAAAGATTGCTACAGAACTAAACACTAATAGAATCCACATTTAATATAAATGTTTCCCAATATCTACAGTACATACATACAATTGAAGGTAGTCCGCGACTTACAACCATAATTGAACACAAAATTTCTGTTGCTAAGCAGGACATTTGTTAAGTGAATTTTGCCCCATTTTATGATCTCTCTTGCCAGAGTTAAGTGTATTAGGGCAGTTATTAAATGACACTGTTGTGAAGTGAATCTGGCTTCTCCACTGACTTGTCAGTTTTGAAAAAGGTGATCACATGGCCTTAGGACACTGCAACACTAAATATGAGTCATGTGACCATGGGGATGGTGCAATAGTTGTAAGTGAAAAATGGTCATAACTTCAGTGCTGTTGTAACTTCGGTCACTAAATGAACTGTTGTAAATTGAAGTCTAGGTGTATTTGGGCTGATAAATGAACATATGAACATTGGTCCGTGACCCGAGACAATTGCGTGCTAGACATATGCATGCCGACAAAATAGCGCCAATTAAAATGCGACATCAAAATCGCGCCGACAAATTCACGACATCAAAATCGCGACAAAAGCCTGATGACAAATTGAAATTGAAAAAATTACTATTAGGGTTAGGGTTACTCACTGGCGCGATTTTGTCGTCGCGCATTTGTCAAAAATCAATTAGTGATTTTGACGGCGCTCATTTGTCCGTCGCATATGTCTATCGCGCATTTGTCGGTGAACCCATTGGTCATCCCTTCCCACCTTTTTCTTCCAGTCATTCCTTTGCGGTAGAAATCCTAATCATCAGCTTTCTCCTAAATGGTCACTGTAAGAAACTACCACTCAACCATTTATTTTCCATGTCAGCAACTTCTAAAAAGCATTTTATAGCTCCTGCTGTTTATTGTATTTATTAAGAAAATGTATATAGCCGTCCTACTCTTGGTGACTCCAAGCGGCTTATTATTTTTTAGATTTTGATGAAAACTTGCGACAGAAACACGTGATGCAACAATTAGATCGGTTTCACCAATAAATTAAATTGTGCAATTCAATTATCACATATTTGCTTGAGAAGCCACATGCGGAAAGATGGAGTTGACATCGCTCCATACTAACGAAGGATAATATTCTCCCTGGAGTCTGTTCACTGCCGCCTCAAAACAATCCCTTCCCCTTTCTTTAATTCTTCGCCTGACGATTTCCCGCATCAACCTAAGCTCCTTAGATGTCCGCTGGAAGCTCTTTAAAAGACAGAAACTACCTCAAGAAGAAAAGTAAGGAGACTCCTTAGATGTCCGCTGGAAGCTCTTTAAAAGACAGAAACTACCTCAAGAAGAAAAGTAAGGAGACTCCTTAGATGTCTCTGGAAGCTCTTTAAAAGACAGAAACTACCTCAAGAAGAAAAGTAAGGAGACTCCTTAGATGTCCGCTGGAAGCTCTTTAAAAGACAGAAACTACCTCAAGAAGAAAAGTAAGGAGACTCCTTAGATGTCCGCTGGAAGCTCTTTAAAAGACAGAAACTACCTCAAGAAGAAAAGTAAGGAGACTCCTTAGATGTCTCTGGAAGCTCTTTAAAAGACAGAAACTACCTCAAGAAGAAAAGTAAGGAGACTCCTTAGATGTCCGCTGGAAGCTCTTTAAAAGACAGAAACTACCTCAAGAAGAAAAGTAAGGAGACTCCTTAGATGTCTCTGGAAGCTCTTTAAAAGACAGAAACTACCTCAAGAAGAAAAGTAAGGAGACTCCTTAGATGTCTCTGGAAGCTCTTTAAAAGACAGAAACTACCTCAAGAAGAAAAGTAAGGAGACGCAGAAGCAATTTCCCGCCTTTTTTTCAACGGTCGGGAAAGCCATTCGGAGCGCTGGACGCAACAGAAGGAGGGGGGGGGATTCCCTCAGCGTGACGCAGAAGCAAGGAACTTGGCAACGGTAGCCGTGGCAACCAGAACTGCCTCCTGCACCTTTTGCTCTGGGCGACCCTTCCTTCTGGTTCCCTGGCGAAATTAACCCGCCCACACGCGAGGAGTCCTTATCGGAGGGGCTCGGCCTCAGCTTCCTCACCATGCCGAAAGGGAACCGGGCCAATCCGAGCACCATCCGGGACGGTACCTGGGTAAGGAAGGTGGCAACGGTCAGGCTCAGAGTCCGGCTCGCTTGGTCGATTTGGCACGTGGAGGCAAGGAAGAGCCCACGCCTGAAGGAGAGGCGGTCCGCGGGAAAGAAAAAGGCGTCATAGTTTCCGATCTAGGGCTACCAAACGTTGCTTCGTCCAAGGAAAGACGCCTGTGTTTCGCCCTTCGTTTCTTTTTAATCCCGGCCTCTGTGGTATAAATACAGAGAGATTCCCGTCTTTTGCACGAAAGCACTAAAAGCACTCCCTCTTCTTAGCCAAGTATTGCCCCGTGTCTCCTTGTGCGATTTAAGGAAAATAATTTCAAACCTTATGAAACAGAATTATAATTTGCACAGCACACGCCTGGGTGGAATAGATTAAAAGTTTAAAAATTAATATGGAAATAATCTTGTCCTCTTCTCTTGAGTGTGACCAAGAGCTTGTGCGTGAAAAAAGTTACAATATCTTGGAGGAAGTGACCCTTTTTTGTTCATCCTAGTTTTGTCACACCAGATTTGTAAGAGAAGAAGAGCAAGCTAGTAAATGTTGCTCTGACTGCTTGGAGGAAAGGGGGCAGAAGAATAAGGAATAATTTGAAATATATTGAGTATAACACTTGCAGTCTAACGTATACACAAATATTTATCTACCCTAGTATTACTGATGTCTGTGCAAAATGTTACCAATTAACAGCATCCCCCTCCAAAAATGGTTTCTTAAACAATTCTTCATTTTTATTTGAAGAAAGTATGATTGTGATATAGAAGCATTATATATAACAGTAATGCTTTTCTTTGTATACAATGTAGCATTTCCCTCCATCCTTTTCCACCCTCCAATTTATTTTTCCCTTCTTCATGCAATCTTACCTAATTTGCTTCCCCCCCCCTCTTTTTTCCCCTTTTGGCAAGAGAATGGCTCATTACCTTGGTCTAATGGGGGTATATGATACAATAGAAGCAGTAACTGTTATTGTTATGAAATGCCAAATTGCTCTTGTGCTTTAATAAGGAATAGTGTTAATATAGATTATTTGTTTCATATTGAATGTACAGAGCTATTGTTCTACATCATGCAAAGTAAAACTTACTTATGAAAGCTCTTGTTGAAAATATGTACAATGCAATCATGCTAGAGATATACTTTATTATGTTTCCTTTTCACTTTTAATTTGGCCTTAATAGCAACCCTCCTTGTCAAATATGCTTGCCTTTTATTCTTATGAATTGTCTTTTTTTTATTCCTATGATAATACTTAATTGGTTATGTACTGCACTAAGGGATAATTTGTTCAACATTATTTCATTGAGTAAAATTGGCTGAATTCACACATTTTACATTGCTTTTTGTTCTTTGCTGTTCTCATAGTTCTCTTTGAGAATCTCATCAAATCTGCCTATCCACATCTTTATGAATCTTCCATTCCATTCTCTTTGTTCATGTATTTGTTTTGCAAACCTCATTTATTCTCTCTGTATGACCAAACTGCTTTAATGTACTTCCTTTATACTAGTCAAGCACTTTTGTATTTAATCCACATTCATTCAGTACCCATTAATTCTCAAGCTTCTTGTTTTATCCTGCACACTTAATTACCATATCCCAACTATATTTTTATGTTTCTTTTGATACATATTTTTTATGTTTTTTTCTGACACACTCAACTTCTAGATAACATTCCCACAAAGTGGCACACAAACATTCCCACAAAGTGGCACACAAAGCCGTTTTGTTTCTTTCGACTTTCATTCATGTCTTATGAGTTAACGGTTATTATCTATGCCTTTCTACCAGTTTTGCACATATTAATGTCTCAGTCAATATTTGATGCCAGTTATGCCTTCCAGCTTCCACTGTTCAGTTCCATTGCTAGGTAACTAGATCCTCAGTTGCTCTGAACTCTTGCAAACAAACAACAGATTGGTGTATAACAAGTCTTCCCTCTTCTGTAACTAACTCATGAATGAAGCTGCTGACCTGGCATGTATAATTGAAATAAAGCCGTCATGCATAAGGTCTGGCTATCTGAAGGAATTGTCTCTCTCCCGTTTCTGCCCTCTAAGATCTGACCGAGAAGGTGTGCCTATCCCTTAAATAATGTCATTTGAAGGGACCTAAGAAGTGCACCGTCTCTGTGACAATACCTCTTTTTTGGATTATTTCCCCCACCCAGAGGTTTAGATTCCATTCAAGCCTTAAGTGCTTTTTTAAAAACAGATTTTCCCATGCAAACTGAGGGGGAGTTTGCCCATTGGCACACAGCGTGTTTCAATTATGGTATGTCTGTTTAGTCCTTTATGTACATTATACTTCTTGTTTTGTTTGTAGGTATTGTAACTGTTTTTAATTTGTACATTGAATCAATATTGAGTTGGGCAGCATTATAAATCTAAATTATAATATGTATTTTCTATCTATTTTCCATTTTTAAGAAACTCAATGTTAACATAGTATAGAAATTCATGTGGAGTCCTTGATCCTCTTCAGAGCTTGTGTTTGTTTATTTATTTATTTATTTATTAGACTTATATACCGCTTCATAGGGCTTTCAGCCCTCTCTAAGCGGTTTACAAATTTTTTAGCAAATTGAGTCAGCAACTTGCCCCCACAGTCCGGGTCTTCATTTCACCCACCTCGGAAGGATGGAAGGCTGAGTCAACCCTGAGCCAGTGAGATTTGAACTGCTGAACTGCAGATCACAGTCAGCTAAAGTGGCCTGCAGTACTGCACCCTAACCACTGCGCCATCTCAGCTCAAGTGTTTGCTTGCAGATGTTTCATTAACCTAATAGTTAACATCCTCAGTTTTAGTGAGTGTAAAATTTACTCCCTATTTATCTGCAGTAGCTTGCCTACCAGTTGGTGGAGGTGTGGTTTTCTCCTTAGTAGTTCTTTGATCAGGCTTTCTGCTTGATTGCTTTTCTGATATTAATCTGTGCTTGTCTGGCTGTTAGTTACTATAGAATATATTTTCTGATTTTTGTTTCATTCTTAGTTTATTGTCTCTTTTTAATGGTGTTCTATAGTTGACTTTGTCCATGTGTTGTAAGTTTAAGTTTTGATCATGTCATCTGACTATTTGTTGTTCATTGATGATCTGCTGGTCTTCAGTCTGTATGTCCTACATAGTGGCAGTGGTTCACCGAATGCGCGCTCAACAAAAGCGCGACCGACAAAATTGCGGCGAGAATGAGCGCAGAAGCGCACCGACAACAGCACGCTGACAAAAGCGCGCCTTCAACAAACAAGTAAAACCGCGAGTTCTAAACCTAAACCTAAACCTAAACCTAACCCTTACCTTAACTGAAATCCCTAAACCTAACCCTGAACGTAACCCTTACCTTAACTGAAATTGCGCTTTTGTGGGCGCGGTTTTGTTGGCGTGTTGTTGTGGGCGCATTTATGATGTCTTGGTTTTCTCGCCGCGGTTTCGTCAGCACGCTTTAGTCGTGCGCGCATTTGTCGGGTCACAAGTGGCAGTTACAGTTCTTACTCTGTTGTAGATGACCCCTCCCTTCTCCGTGTCCTTTGCGCTTCTCCTCCCTATCCTCCCTATCTTTTACTTGTACTTTTAAATTTATTGTTATATCATTTTAATGTCTACTGGCTTTAACATTTGTACCTTGCTGAGAGTCGGGATGAGCCCACCCTTTGCTCCAGCTCATGTCTTATAGGGGATATGAAAGAAGCCCCCAATTGGGCTTCCTCCAGACAACGATGATGTCACCGGATAATCCTTTCAATCTGGAAGTGCCTTGGTGCTTCCAACATGAAGTTGATATGACCTCCCCAGATGAGATGGGTGGCACATAGATCAAATAATTTTGTTCAAATCCAACCAACCAAGGTGTGTGTGTGTGTGTGTGTGTGTGTGTGTGTGTGTATGTAAAATATATTAATTTTTATATATCATGTAACTTGGAAAATAGAAATTATTTATGTTATTTTTATAAAGTGAAAATAGAATGAGATTTTGCTTCTATATAGGGCCTCTAGGTGTTGCTGTAATACAAACAATAAAATACAGACTATAGAATCTCTTGTTCATTTTTTAAGTATTGAATTGTATAGATTATTTTGTTTGTGTTTTGCAGTTCAAACAGTGTGAAAACTTGCAAATATATCCAGAATCTCTTACAGCTACAATGCAAAAGCAGATATTTAATATAGATGACAATTGTCAAACTGGAAAAAATGTGCCACAGATGTACAAAGAACGTGAGAAAGTAAGTATTTTTTCTATTTTTTACGATACTCCAGGTAACCACAAATACGAATCTAAGTTTGTTTTACATTTTTAAATTTCTCAATTTTAATTTGTAGCTAAGCTAGTACTGTTATAGTAACAGACGAGTGTTTTCTCAGGCTGTTTGTTTCTGACTTTAACAGAATTGCAGGTACATTATAATCTAATTTGGAATTTCAAAACCAATGCAGGATTTTTCAGATTGGTTGCAGTCCCTGGGCTGTTGTGAGCACTTCAGTCTCCCCTCCCTCCCTCCCTCCCTCCCTCTCTCCCTCCCCCCTCTCCCTCTCCCCCCTCTCCCTCTCCCTTCCTCCCTCCCTCTTCTTAGCTAATCAGACTTCCAAAGGCAAAGTGGGTGCACTATCAAAACTTGCTCTGAGTTGTCTAGACATTCCTTTAGGGGGTTTACAGAAACACCTAGCAAAATCCAGAGTGAATATCCAAAACTACAAATCTCAGCAATTTCATTTGTTATGTAGTTTTAATCACATGGCATCACACAAATATTTATCATGGGGGAAGGCACCGAGGTACAGCGAAATTGATAAATCTATTAAATGTATAATTATTTTTAGCTGCTGAATAAGCACTTGCCAGTAAAATGTAGTGAAATTGTCTTTATTTCAATGCTACATTCCTGTTTATTCAGAATTTTCATGACCTAAAGTCATTTCCCTGTGCCTTTTAACAAATACAGTAAATTAAAATAAAACTACCATAATCTGGCTTCTTTTATAATGTACCTTAGTGATATTAATATTCCATTCATTTGTTAGAAGAATACAAATTAAAGGCATTTTCTTCATATAAACTGTCCTTACATTCTATGAAAGTGTAAGGACAGTTTATATAGACATTATATGTCTATATAGACATTTGCTAAGCAAACATGTCTGTCTTTTCTCAGACGCATGGTCTATAGATAAGTATGGTCTGACCTGATCACTGACACATGGTGCAGCACTTTTTGATATGAACATTACAAATTCCTTTATATTTCTTCAACTTCTCTAAGGAGCCAGAAATTCTAGGTTCAGAACACTTAATCAAGGTCACCATAGGCTCAACACTAATCCCTTCATAACATCAAAAAAATGAGGGAGAAGCAAAGACACAAAAATGCTTCAGGCTCTTGATAAAATTATTATGTTTTAGATAGTATACAAATCCATCCTGAAGAGGTTTTATTTCTTCAAAACTTTTTATACAGCACAGCTTCTAACAAAAACTGATATGGAATTTATAGGAGGAATTTTGAAATTAGCCCTTGAGGAAGGATTTGTGTCTGAAATGTGCTAGATAGTAATGAAATGATTTTATAGCACCTGGAGTTTTTTTTTATTGTTCTTACAGAGCCCTAAAGCTTTAGCTTAGCTGTCTATTCTAATAAAAAATGGAAGTTTACTTTGCTTTCTATTTATACCCAAAGCAGAAAAAGATTATTTTATATAGACTGATAGAGTATGCATGTGTTTATATCAAAGTATGGCACCTACTTCTTTGCTTCGCGGCATATCTGATGATAACTAGCATGTTGATCAATAGGCTTAATCACTCTTTTTTTAACTCCTCCTGAATCCTGGTGTGGATAACAACCTTAGATGTCTCTGTGCATAATTGGTTTGTACACAGAAACCAGGAATTAACTAATAATTAACTAACCATGGATGGAGCCATAAATATAAGCCGTACTTCTTGGCAGGTGTTGTGGTATAAAAATGACCAAGTGGCATGTATCACAACTCTGCTTTATTCCCACTAGTTATTCCAAATTCCTTTTCATTTATGTATGCATGCCATTTTTTAGCTGCTCTTCAGCCTAAACCCTCACAATAGCTTTCAGAATTGAAAAAAGAAAATAGGACAATGTCTAACAGACACAATTGCAAATCAGATATTTCAATAGACTGAAAGTAACATGTAGGTTGATATAACATATCCTATAGATGTCTATTCATTTCACATGTCTTAATCCCAAAAAGGAATAATAGATTTGCAGTATAAACTATTTGGTTAGGTTTGGTTAAATAATAAATTTGTTACCTCATGCCAAAAAGAAAAGAAAAAGAATGGCAGTCAAAATTCCTTGGAACAGACAGGGTGCCACTACTGAAAAGGTTTTATCTCCAATGACTTACTCAATGTTCACACAACATGATAATCCGAAAGTGAAGAAACTACATTGTGATTTAATTCATTGTATGAATCCAGCCATTACGTATTATGAAACCATGGATTTTAGCTTAATGGTGTGAACTTATTCAAAGTCAGTTATGGTTAAGTAACCTAGGACTCAGTACAGTGTATGAACTTTTCATTCATTTTGATCAATGTAATGTCTTGTGGTATGTTTTCATGGAGAAGGGGATTTTTTTTTTGTGGGAAGGAGACATTTTTAATCTAATATCTGAGTGTTTTTGTAATCTGGTAGCTGTTCTGCTTGTAGTAATTGCAAGCACACTTTATACATATTAAGTAATAAAGGAAAAGGTAGGCAATTCCTGTGAAAATTGTTTGGGTTACACTTTATTGGTTTATCAAATCTATTAGGAATGGTATTTGATTGCTGCAACATAATTGTATTTATGTTATAAAATCCACTTCCTTGTGTTTTAAATCCATTGTTTCTTGTCCTATGTCCTGGAACAAAACTGAACAATTCTGTCCCATCTTTTAAATGACAGCCTTTCAGATATTTGAAAACAGTTTTCATGTTCTGCAGTCTTCTGTTCTCCATGCTCTACATATCCAATTGCTCCACTTGATCCTTAGGATTTCTCTCCAGTCTCTTTATCTCATTCTCTTTTCCCTTTGCATATTAGTCAACGCCCTTCCTAAAATGTGCCCAGAACAGGATGCAATAAACTAAATGTGATGTCATCAAAGCAAGATAGGGAAGAATTATGACTTGACTGAGGCTTGGACTCAGTATATTTCTCTTGAAGCATCTTAGAATTGCTTTTGCTTTTTGGAAGCTCATGTTCAACTAAAGATGTATCAAGGCAGCCAGATGTTTACTTCATGTATTGCTGCTTACTGGTAGTTTGATCCCTTCCCATTTTATACTTATGATTTGGATTTTCCCTACTTAAATGTATAACTTTGTATTTGTCCCTTTTAAATTTCATTTTATTGAATTCCACCCATTATTTTATTTTATAAATTATAAGATTTATAATTTTAACATTTAAGATTCTCCTGGGTTGTGATACTGTCTTCTAGGGTATTTATTATCTCACTTCAATTTTGGTATTGTCTGTAGATGTTACAGTCATATTTTTAACCCTGATGATCCTACCTCTGAGCTCTGAAGTACACACTTGACACTTTCATATAATAATTAGTAATGGTTTTTAAAAGTAACTGAATCTAACACACTTGTTCTTTTATAAGGATATGCTACAGTTTATTAATTGGCAATAGGAAATACTTAACAGTAGGAAAGAAAAATGCAGATTTTCAAAAGGTTTTTTTCATGGCTTTCTCTTTTTTATAGCGTTTCATAAATTACAAACAGTTAAAACTATATATTGGTTTCAAGAAATATTAGTTTCCATTATTTATAGTGTTAAATCTGATACACTTCTGAGAGGAGTTGAGCAAGATCAGTCTATGTCAATCTTTGGGGACAAATTTACATATACAGAGATTTTTTTAAATGCAGCTGAAATATAAGCTACAAATTAAAACTGCTAATTGTGTGTGCTTCCATTGCTATTCAGTACAGAATTCAAATCCTATTATGAGATTTTTAATATCTATAATACAGGGCCATATATACTTCGGATGGCAAGCAGGATAACCAGAATGGAATGCATTTTTTAGATTGTGTATAGAACGGGATATTAAAGACAATGTCTTTTTCCCCCTGAGATTTTAATTTTTTCCCCTAGATTCTGACATGGAAAGTTTTCAATCTAGAGATTGCAGAAATGTTTATTGATCTGGGATCATTTAAACTAAAGAAACAGAAGCATCTTCCCTATGGCATATATATCTGAACACTGTTGGCTGGAATTATATGAACCTTTCATGTCTGCGAAATTGGAACTTAATTTCCTTTGTGAAGTATATAGAGCATATTCACTGAATTGTAAAAAAGCAAGCATATGGGGAGTGAGATGAAAGATGAGATGAAAGACCTGATCAATTATTGACCTCTTGACTGAAATAGCAGCAATTAAGTAATAACAATCCTGTTATTAATGATGCTTGGAACAAACTATATAATTACTCTAAAATAATACATCAGTATGTAGTGCTGAGTGAAATAACCAAGGAAGAAATTGGTCTTTTGTAAAAAGATACAGAGCTTTTTCAAAGATTACATGCAATCAAGATAACATCAAGCTACACCTTTTTCAATTTAGGGAGTAATAGGTATATTAAATATATGAAACAGAAAAATTTCTGGTCTTGATAGCTATCTTGAGTGATATAAGACATATCTTGACCTTCTTGCACTCCTATATTGCTGGAGATTTTATTATTTAATGTATTTATTATTGCTGGAGTACAATTTTCCCAATTTAATACAAGTTGTTGCCGGAATTTCTACAGTAAACTTGGGATGTGGATTACAAAAAAAAAGGTTTTTAGTTGTCTATTGTGCCATCTGGTTTTTTATAAAGGATGAAAAAGCTCAGAGAATATTATTGATATTTTAGTTACACATTCAAAGAAAAGTCAATCCACAATTTCATTGGTTGCAGAAAGGACTTTGGGTATGGTAAAGATAAGGTTTTTGGACAAGCTTAGATCAGATATGGATCTCCATTTTTATTAATTGGTTTACAGAGGAAGAGTTGAATCTGTCATTTGTACTTCTCCAACTGTATTGTTCGGGTGCAACAACTCAACCCAACCCGACAGACTTCAACGGATAGTTAGGACTGCAGAAAAAACAATTGCAACCAGCCTGCTTTCCACTGAGGTCCTGTATAGTGCACAAGCCAGAAAGAGGGCTGAAAAAATATCTACAAACCTCTCACATCCAAGGCATAAACTATTCCAACTCCATGTAGTAGGGCTGTATTATATTATTTTCTCCTATTACTTTCTACTATGGGTATCTTACTGAATTGTTATAGTACTTTGTGATTTGTATAGACATTGAGAGCTTATGCATCGGAGACAAATTCCTTGTATGTCCAATCCCACTTGGGAAATAAAGAATATTGTATATTGTGCAATGCCCTTTATATGTTTAATTTGATACTGGATCCATTAACCTGTCTGAAGGACATTCTGAGAATTAAAATTGCTGAATAAATAAAATTATGAAATTTAATGATATATCACAGTGAATTGTCCAATCAATTGTAGTAACTGTCCTAAACATAGAAGATATACACACAGAGAAAGAGAAATATTGTATTACATATATACATATACACATATACATACATACATGTATGTATATATGTATGTATATTAATTAGCATATTAATTAGCTCAGTGGTACCAATTCTTTAAAGAAGGACCACCCAAGCTTTTACAGAACTTTTCTTTCAAGTAATGCCAACGGTTTATTTGGGGAGAAGATAGAGGCTTACGAACTGTACTATTTTTATGCATCTGTAATAATTTGAATGTGGAAAAACAGAAAAATAGTAACAGAAAATTAGAAATGTATTGTTCTAAGTGTTTGTTGTCCTTTAGTTCTTAACACAATCCTGAGAAGATTTAGATAAATTTCCTTTCTGCTCTATATTCTGTTTATAATTTGAACACCTAAAATTATTGTTTATTTTAGGTAAATACACTGCTTGGTTATTTAATTTTATGATTCTAAAATAAGAATATTGACATTATTAGGGTCTTGTTGAAAAATAGGGAATGTGTTGACTTTGTTTCAAAGAAAACTAGAGTTTTCTTTGCTTTTGTTTAGTGAGGAGAACAAAACCTAGGAGATGGCAAATAATAAAATATAGCATGAATCCATGTTTTCTAGATTTGGGGCTTAATCCTTTTAAATACATGTTCTGCCATTTAATATACAGTATCAGGATTGATTTAATTACGAGTTTCTCTTGAAGTTCAGTTTTTATTAGCAGTGGACTCAGAAGTAAGCCTCTAAAAGATAACTTGAAATTATTTTAGTAATTTGTTCCCATAAATATAAAGTGATTAATTCAATAACACTGCATGCTTAAGATTAGATGAAATTAAATTCTGTTATTAATATAGTATATATTCTTTACTAATAGAAACAGTGGATTTATATCACATATTTATACATGCATGTCATTTTAATTTGTGTAGAATATGAAAGCTATGTTCCTGCTGAATTAATGCACAAGACTTTTTTTCATTTTCTTTTAGAAACCAGTAAATACATTTCCATTTTCAATCCATGACAATAGACATAGTTATTGACTATGGGAGAGTATTTAGATTGTGTAAGTATTCTGTTTTAATGATATTTCTTAAGAACAATTTTTAATAATTCTCTGTAATATATGTAATATAATCTTTAGATTCATTCTGTATTACAGAATTTCCTTCTAAGCTAAATCACAAAACTGATGACTGCTTATTTAATTTTTTTGTCAGTTATAACACGTAACTAAACTGATAATATATCAACTTATAGGCTATTAATTAGGTATATTAATAGTATTTATTATTTAGTAAGGCAATTCATATTTCCCCCAAATTTGGGACCTATTAGAGCAGGCCAGTCAAACTGGCGGGCCGCGAGCCAGATGCATCATGCGTAGGCCATGCCCGCCCCGGCTCTGCAAAGGCAAAACGATACGTCACGTGACGTGATCGAGTTTGACCCCCATGTACTATACAATCTTTATTTAGTTCTTGAAAATGTAGAGACTTATATATACAGGTAGTCCTCAATTTATGACCACAATTCAGCCCAAAATTTATGTTGCTAAGTGAGACATTTGTTAAGTGAGTTTGCCCATTTTACAACTTTTCTTGCCCCATTTATTAAGTGAATCACTGCATTGACTAATTACTAAATTACTAACATGGTTAAGTGAATCTGGTTTACCCATTGACTTTGCTTGTCAAAAGGTTACAAAAATGGATTACATGACTCCAGGACACTGCAACCATCATAAGTGAGAGTCAGTTGTCAAGCATTGGAATGTAAATCATGTGACCATGGGCATGCTGCAATGGTCATAAGTGTGAAAAATGGTCATAAGTCACTTTTTCCAGTGCTGTTGTAACTTTGAAAAGTCACTAAATGAACTGTTGTAAGTCGAGGACTACCTGTATTATCAAAAAAAAATTCGACATGTATAGGATGGATCTAAGATCATCCATCCAGAAGTTGTTCTTTATGCCTGTAATACTTATCATATTTTTTCGGAGTATAAAACGCACCAAGGTTTTGAAGAGACAAATTAAAAAAAAAAAAGTTTTTGCACTCTGCAAACCTCTCAAAAACAGCCTGTTTTTTATGAAAATGGGCCCGTTTTTCTCCAAAAAAAAAAAAAAAAGGGGCATGAATACCCCTTAAGAGGCTTGTAGAGTGTTCCGGGGTGGGGGGCAAAACAAGCAAAACGGCCCCGTTTTTCGCAAAAACGGGCCAGGTTTTGTTTTAAAAAAAGAGCATTAGGAAGCTTATAAAATTCTCTCGGGGGCTGGGGGGGGGCAAAATTGAGCAAAAAACAACCCGTTTTTTAGTCATTTCTGCCCCTCCCCAGCCCCCAGGAGCTCTCTGAAAGCCTCCTACAAGCTATGCATGGCTATTTTGGTGAAGGGGACGGGGTTTCAGGAGGCAAAAAAACAAATGCTGTATTCAGTGTATAAGACACACCCTTCAGCCTCTTTTTGAGGGGAAAAGGTGCATCTTATACTCCAAAAAATACAGTACAAAGTCAACTTCAATTAGAAACAGATACATATTAAAAATCTTTTCATTAATGAATGAAGGAATTACACTTCTCTTTTGCGCTTAAGGAAAACAGATTGGTCTTGCCAAGATACTGCATGTTTTTATGAAGTCCACACTTCTACTGCAGTGAGGTTGCAAAAGCTTACTTTTGCTATGTAGCAGATGAGAATAAGTTTCAGAAATAGTTTGCAAGTTAATTATCAAAATGCTAGCCAAGATCTTTTAGTAAAGCCTTTCCTGGTGGTTTGCTAACATAATACCGAACATGCTATCTAAAATAAATGCCTTCTCATTCCTTTTAGGGACTAGGAGTAAGGAAAATTTCAAGACAAGCGTCAACACTATTCGCAAAACTACTATTTTTTGGCCCATGAACAGATTCCGAGCAGCAATGCCTACCATTCCATTTATCAGTCTTCATTTGTCCAATATCCAGATATTAAAAGTCCATTCTCGGTCGCTTTCCTAAAAGCCACGTCGATAAATGCATGGCTCTACATTCTGCACCTAAGAATGATTACATGTGGTTTTCAAAATTTAACACTGGTTCTAACCATCTAGCACCTACAGAGGCTACTAAAAGCTCAGAACCTGAAAATCTTTCAACTGCTGAAGAAGAAATAAAATAATTGTTCAGGTTTTCATAGTAGTGAAGCATATTTCATGTAGGACTGAAAAATACTTTAAAAAAAACAACACAAGGGATCCAATCTTTCTTTGGAATGATTTCCAGAACTTAAATGGCCTTAACGTCATGGCAATTGGATGAGTGGTTGTATTCATACACTTTATTTTCTTAAAAGATCAATGCTGCCGTAGGAAAAGGAAACTTTTTAATGTTGCTTTGAATATACATTTAGTTTTCCTGTCTCAAGTTAAATATTAAAATGTTTCACTTTTTATTGTGACATCAGCTAGTTACTTCTATAAATTAACTACTGTATGGTAACAATCTGCTTGTATGTACTAAATGGTGACTATTCATTTGTCATTGCCATCTTATTATGAAAAACGGTGCTAGACGGTGGGATTCAGAAAAATTTACTACTGGTTCTGTGGCCGTGGATGGTGAGCATGATGTGGCTTTGTGGGTGTGGCTTTGTGGGCGTGGCAGGGGAAGGATACTGCAAAATCCCCATTCTTCCCCACCCCATTAACCTGCTTTCCAGCTCTGTTCTCCTGTTCAGGGAGGCCAGTTTAAACGAGGAAGGGGCAGGGGGTTTATGCAACAGTTAAGGAACAGACATAGCACTTTAAGAGGTAATAATAAGAGCGATTTACAGGACAAGGCCAGTTCTTACCTTTTAATCAGGGCAAATTGCAAGCAAGAACGGCCAGGCCAAGGCAGAAAACTCAGGAATTGAGTCCAGGATTATAACCAGATGTTCAGGTTGTCTGGAAAGAGACAAGAACAAGAAGCCAATGGCATGGCAGTCCTAAAACAGGCAGCTGTTCCCACGAAGAGTTTGAGGTTGCTCTTACATAGCCCTGGTTCCTGAATAACATAATTAGGGACTTGTCTCTTGAGGAGAAGAGCTGGACTACTTCAGCCCTTCCCTTCATAATTGTTGTATATCTTGGACTAAGATTCTGGATCAGGCCCCCTATGATTTGAGTTCGATCCCACCGGTTCTGGTTCATTGACTCTAAACTGCCGCAATTGTCTGATTGCCTGACAGCTTCCCAGTCTATCAGACCTGATATCAGGTCTCCATTTTGAGCCTTCAGTTTATAGAAGGCCATAACATTAGAGATGCATCTTAGCTTGCTCCCATCTCTTATACAGAAAGCATAAATTGTGGGGGATTGAAGCATGACAATAAAAGACTTGGAAACTATGATCTGAATGATAGGAAACATAAGACAGGAATAAAGTGGATGAAAGTAAATATCCCTAATATGACGCAAAGGAAGTGTGGACAACTGAGGTCATTGTGAATTGGCCAAAGATTTTCCATGCCTACTTGAGTTCTGAAGGTTTAATTGATAAGGCCTATCAGTTAGTTACATTGTATCCCCTGATCAAGACACGAATCCATGGACCTCACTTGTTTTATAGCTATATTCATAAATTCATTCTTTCACAGCAAAAGAAAGTTTTAGGAATACATGGTTATTGGACATCATTTTTTTTACAGTACAGACCATATCACTAGTTATTCTTTATTTTGCCCAATCTCATTAATTCTGCTGAATGTTATCAACAGTTGTCAACCACTGAGGTCATGTGCCACCCAGTCTCAAGGCCTTTTAAGTAATTGGGCTGAAATGAATTTAGCTTAATGCTTGAATGCTTGATGGACTTTCTTGTTTTTCTTCGAGGACATTTCCCTTCTCTTCCAAGAAGCTTCCTCGGAGCTGAAGAAGCTTCTTGATGAGTAGCGAAACGTCTTCAAAGAAAAACAAGAAAGTCCATCTGCCTCTTGAAAAAAGCACCTTTGGGATTAATGATTGAAATATCAGCGTTTTCGCATGGCTAGTTGCTAAAATTGTCTTTACTGAAGTGAGAAGATTCCACAGTTTTCTGTCTGAAGCATAGAACCATGAAGATGCAGTTAAGTCTTTTACACTTTTTGCCAAAGTACTAATGCGAGATGAATCAGCAATAAAATTCTAAGCCAATACAGAAGCATCTCATTTAAATTATGTCCTGTATGCACACTCAGTGTATTAATTGTACACCATTTGATGATATGCTTTGTTTTATGGAATATTTCCAAACTAATGCAGTATATACCCTCAACAAATATGGTAAAAATGGTGGTGAGGATTTTGTTTCTAAAAGACTGCCAGTTTGAGATCCCGTGTGGTGCTGCACATTTTGAAACACAGAATAATTAACATTATCACTAGAAAGTAACAATTAACATTATCACTAGAAAGTAACAAAGCCAAGAGCATGGCATTGTTAAAAGGAAGTGATTTCTTATGTCATCACTGATTAAAGCAGCCTGTCTCTGTTGCAGTATCAGAATTTCCAGAGCTTTAGCCAAGAATTTCATCCCTGAGCAGATTCCAAACTAAAATCCATGCCAGTCGCATAGTATGTGAAGTACTCCGTGCTACTCAAGAGGGCAGTCTGGGTCCTCTCGTGGAAGGAAAAACGCATTCTTTTTACACTTGTAATATTTATCTCAGGTTTAACATTGCAAGTGAATACAGCAAGCCTTTTTACAGCAGCAAGCAAAAAATTCCAAATTACTTAATTCTACCTAATTCCCCTGTAATCTAGATTTCATAAAGATTTTCAATTTTATATTTCAATTGCACATAATTATGTAGATCCCTGTTCATTAGATGATATCCATTCTAATTAACAGGTTAGACTAATATTTGTGCACTGAAAAATGAATGAGCTTTGTATAGAAGATGGCATGGCATCTTGAACTTGCAAAGCAGGACAAAAGGACCATTGATATTACCCCAGAATAGAGTGTAACATGAGAAAGATTATTGTGAGTAGAACATAATAAATCAACATATTACTATTATTTCTTTATAAGTAATAGTACAATAGTATTAAGATTTCTCACATATTTCAGGCAGGGAAGCCATCAATTGCATTATACCAATTGCTCATGACCCTGCCTGTAATCTTGACACATGAATGTTGTATAATCTGTTATAAATCCCAATAAAGCAGTGTTTCTCAACCTTGGCAACTTGAAGATGTCCGGACTTCAACTCCCAGAATTCCCCAGCCAGCATTCGCTGGCTGGGGAATCTGGGAGTTGAAGTCCGGACATCTTCAGTTGCTAAGGTTGAGAAACACTGCCATAAAGGATTACCACATAGCCCTAAAAGTTGCTAGCAGTAGAAATATGTAATGGATGCGTATTTCTCATTGGGAGATTGAAGGAATTTCGTCATTAGCAATACAGCCAAACAAAAAGCAGTGTTTTAATATTTTTAAACGCTCTGTTCTTCACCCTGTCATATATCATTTTTAAATATAGATATCAGATTAAAAAAAATAATAATTCTGAATACAGTAATTGCCATATTATATAAGTAGCTTGAAAATTCTAGTCTTGCCAGGCTGTCTCAAGCATCTTTAAATGGGAGTTATTTAGATCTTTCCAGTGGGGAAGAAAGTGTTGTAAGGGAGTTCACTACAAGAATTTCATCATGGTAATTTGTATGCTGTATTTTGTATTTTGTATGTATGTATTGGGAATCAGACCCCTGAACTTGAATGCAATCAGTTTTCTGATTGTACAAGCAGAAAGTTGGGCTTAATTTGGGCAAAGAAGCTGTTTTTCTGTTTTAGAATTGAAAGTAGGTAGAAGAAAAAACACCTATTCCCTGTGTTTCTGATGAGAGGCACAAGTTCATTGATAGGGATGCTAATTGGGGGAAAAATTAAGGACACTAGAGGTCATGTACTAGAACATCATATGTAATTTATTTGAAATATCTGTTCCAAGTTGCCAGCACAAAGTCTAAATAAAATGAGCTTGCGTAAAAAAAAAAATTGTTGACAATATCCAAACCATTTCATAAAGTGCTTTTCTATGGGAATAATGTGCTGGTCTATTATAAAAATGTAATAACTTCCAAAGCAGTTTATTTTGCCATTTCCTCCCCTGTAGGTTTTGCAATATATTTCTAGAAATACTTTATGTAGTGTAACACAAAACAATATCTACAAGAGTATAATAAATTAGATGCAGTGGGAATTCAAGCTTATACTCTGGTCAAGGAGGTAGAGTAGAAATCATTCATAATGAAGAAATGGTAATTTTTATGCTGTATTTTGTATTGAGAATGCCCCCCAAATTATATGGCACAACATTCTTATACTTTGATATAACCAGTGTTTAAAAACTATACAAATACCCCATATGAATAACAAAAAATCTACAGCTATAAGCATTTTCTTTTATATGTAATGGCAGATATCAATTCAGTCTCTGAATATTGTTTAGGTTAATCATTTATCAAAATCACTGCAAATCAATAAGCATGCAAAACATCTAATTTTCCTAAGTAAATATACTACACTGATAGATTTTTTTCCAAAATCTAAACGTGTTTACTTATTTAACGTTTATATTTGTAAGATTGCCACACTCAACAATATATCTGGACAGTACACAGATTAACACACTGCCTAAAACAAAACAAAATCAGTAAATATAATGAAGGAATAAGATATTCACTAACTGAAATAGGTACCACACCAGATATACACAGCTGGACATATTCCAGATATGGGGGTAGGGTGGGGGGAGCATGAGTTCAAGTTCATTTAAAGATGCAGGATTGGGCCAGTCTCAACTGGAAAGGGGAGGAGGGAATTTGCTATTCCAAAAATCAAGCACTAAACGACAACAACTTTCTAGATCCCATCAGATGACATAGATTAGTGGATAAGGCCATGAATTGTGCCACTTTGTTCTATCTTATAGGGCAGGTAGAAATGATGAGAAAGTGACAGTCCCTCACAGACCAATCCATATGCCACAAAGGGTTTTTTAAAAGTAAATGCCATTACATTGAATTCAGTGGTGGGTTTCAAAAAATTTTCCAACCCACTCTGTGGGTGTGGCTTGCTGGCCATGTGACCTGGTGGGAGTGGCTTGCCGGCCATGTGTTCTCTCCCCCCCTCTCTTTCTTTCCTTCCTTTTGTTTCTCTGTCCCTTTTCCTTTTTTTCTTTCATCTCTCACTTTTTCTTTCTTTTTTTCTTTTTTATCTTTTTCTTTCTCCCTTTCTTTCTCTTTCTTTCTCTGTGTGAGTCTCTCTCTCTGTGTGTGTGTGCATGGTGTGTCAGTGGTGAGTTTCAAAAAATTTTGTAACCTCTACTGTAGGTGTGGCCTGCTTTCCGGGTCCACTGGTGGAACCTCTTCTAACCGGTTTGGTAGATTTGACGAACCGGTTCTACTGAACTGGTGCGAACTGGTAGGAACCCACCTCTGATTGAATTGCATCCAGAGTGCACAGCAAATTCCACATTTTGGACAAAGAAGACCGCTAGTTTGAAAGAAAAGCCAAAGAGGCCATCTACATTAAGATTGAACAGTCCTCTCACATCAGAGGGGGAGGGTTACGACACCACCTATCTCCTGTTTACAACACAGTCTTTTCAGCAGTTTCAAGAAGGTTCCATATCCATTTGCACTGTTCAGGTGATCCTGAAGGGACAGAAAAACCTCCAAGTGGCCTCAATGACTCTCAGAGGACTAATTATCAGATGACTGCAAGGAATAGAAATTGAAAATTCTTCTTGGATGAAGTCCAGTTGCATTTTGAAAAAACACTTTTAGGATTTTGGAGGTCTTCTAGATCAACCCCCTGCTTAGGCAGGAAACCCTACACCACCTCAGACAAATGGTTATCTAATCTCTTCTTTAAAACTTCCAGCGGTGGAGCATTTACAACTTCTGAAGGCAAGTTGTTCCACTGGTTAATTTTTCTAACTGTCAGGAAATTTCTCCTCAGTTCTAAGTTGCTTCTCTCCTTGATCAGTTTCCACCCATTGCTTCTTGTTCTGCCCTCAGGTGCCTTGGAGAACAGTTTGACTCCCTCTTCTTTGTGGCAACCCCTGAGATATCTGAACACTGTTATCACATCACCTCTAGTCCTTCTTTTCATAAGACTAGACATACCCAGTTCCAGCAACCGTTCTTTATATGTTTCATCCTCGAGTCCACTAATCATCTTTGTTGCTCTTCTCTGCACTCTTTCTAGAGTCTCAACATCTTTTTTACACTGACCAAAACTGAATGCAGTATTCCAAGTGTGGCCTTACCAAGGCATTATAAAGTGGTATTAACACTTCACATGATCTTGATTCTATCCCTCTGTTTATGCAGCCTAGAACTGTGTTGGCTTTTTTGGCAGCTGCTGCACACGGCTGGCTCATATTTAAGTGATTGTCTACAGTCACTACTATTGAGCAAGGTACCACATATACCGTACCTGTATTTTTTTTCTTGCCTAAATGTAGAACCTTACTTTTTTCACCACTGAATTTGATTTTGTTAGATAGCACCCAATGTTCAAGTCTATCAATATCCTTCTGTATCTTAAGTCTATCTTCCAGAGTGTTGGCTACTCCTGCTAGCTTGGTGTTGTCTGTAAATTTAATGAGTTTCCCTAATCCAAATTATTGATGAATGTGTTGAAGAGTAGTGGGCCTAGAACAGAGCCCTGGGGTACCCCACTGCATACCTCCCTCCATGTAGATGCAGTTACATTGAGGACTACACGTTAGGTGTGGTTGGTCAGCCAGTTACTAATCGATTTGGTAATTTGAATTTGAATTTGAATAAACTTATAGGCCGCCCTATCCCGTAGGACTCCGGGCAGCTTACAAAAATAAGATAAAAGATAAAGAGTTAAAAATAGAAAGGAGAAACAAATTTAAAATAACACACCATACATTCAGTCTAGGTGGTGTCTAATCCACATTTTCCCATCAAGTAGTAGGTTATGGTCTACTTTGTCAAATGCCTATTTGTGCTGAGTTCTTTGATAAGCCTTCTTCATTCACTGGATTTTATTATTTATGTATCTAGATGATATTTTTCTCCACCAGTAATTATTGCCTCTTTACCCACTATTTCATTTTTTTCTTTCCCAGAAAAAAACAAACCCAATATAGGAAAAAACGGGAAAGCGATGTGATTGTTTTTTATTGGTACAATTAGGAACTACCCATCAATCCATACCAGCTCAAAGGTTCACAGACCAAATTTCCTCAGAGATTTCAAAACTTTTCAAACTTCTGTAGATGTTACTATATCTTCCGAGATTAGAAATTGCCAGGAATCAAAGACAACAAGGGGAACAGGGGCTTGGAATTTTCTGGTTCTCTTTCTACTGCCCTAACCATCCTCAAAAGTGGTTCCTGAAGTTTATATTATTATTATTTATGATTTATTAGTTTTCTATGCCGCCCACTCTCGGAAGACTCCGGGCGGCTTACAATAAAAAGGGAGGGGGGATATAAAAACAATAAATAAACAGTTTAAAATTGCAACAACATCCACAACTTGGAATGGGGCTGGACAATTCAACACCTCCAGGCCTGCTGGAACAGCCAGGTCTTCATCGCTTTACGGAAGGCCGGAAGGGTAGTAAGGGTCCGGATCTTAACGGGGATCGTTCCAGAGGGCCGGAGCAGCTACAGAGAAGGCCCTCCCTGGGGGATCGACAGTCGACACTGACCGGCCGATGGAATCCGGAGGAGGCGTAGTCTGTGCAATCTAATTGGTCTGTGGGAGGTAATTGGCAGGAGGCGGTCTCTCAGGTAGCCAGGTCCGATGCCATGTAGGGCTTTAAAAGTAACGACTAGCACTTTGAAGCGTGTTCGGAGACCAATAGGAAGCCAGTGCAGCTCACGGAGGATAGGTGTAATGTGGGTGTACTTAGGTGCACCCACAATCGCTCGGGCGGCTGCATTCTGGACTAACTGAAGTCTTCGAACACTCTTCAAGGGCAGCCCCATGTAGAGCGCGTTTAGTGAACTCTCTGAAGAAAATAATAGCCCAGTAGTTTTCATACATAGCAACTTTAAGATGTGTGGATTTTAATTCCCAGGATTCCCTAGCCAATGTGCCCATAAGAGAGGAAATTAACAACCAACAGAAACATGAAAATGTTTTTCCTTGTACAGTCAGCTCTTGAATCTCAGACAATCACTTTAATCTAACCCACTACATTCTTGCAGCTTCCATGGAAATTAGTTTAAAAAAACAAAACTTTATTCATGTTCTTGAACATTTCACTCTGTTCTTAAGGAAGTACTACAATGAAGTCATTAAAAAAAAATCCTCAACACTATTTCTAGCATTTCCATGTGAATACTGTATTGGCCACCCTGCTGTTTGATTAAACTAATGTCTTAAAGAAAAACAACTTAGATGAATCCAGATACAGAACATCACTTTCCCTTTTCATCACAAAGCTTGTTGGGGGGGAGGAACTGTAATATTCTTGGAAATACATGACTAATGAGGATATGTGTGTGTGTATATATATATATATATATATATATATATATATATATATATATATATATAATATATATATATATATATATATATATATATATATAATAATATATATATAAACACTTCTGAGGGAACTCAGATGTGTAATTATTGTGAGGATTTCACATACACATAAATATAATGATCTTTTGCTAGGTAAATTGCTAGCTAGCAATGGAATAAACATGATCCCTTCAGAATCTGAAATCATTTGGTACTGTAGGTGGTTGGAAATGATTCACCTTAGTTGTTATCTCTGGAACAGTAATATAGAAAATATCTGCCAGGACTGGAGAATTTACATTGTTCTTCATATCCTGTGGAGTTTTGTCAGAAGAACTCTGGTCCCTGCTGATTTCTAACCTCTTATTTTGATAAGCCGTTGCACAGTATGAAGCAACAATGGATTGGAGCAGTTATATTGTTTACTGTGGAAGGCATTCTGCCCAAATATTTTCCCAAGAAACACTGATGTATTCTAAAGGTCAGGCTGATGTTGAATTCACTACTAAGCACGATTTTCATCTTTTGAAGACTAACGTAGCTGTGGTTGCTTTGGGATAAAGGTTAAATTGTTTTTGCAGGCACTGGAGAAGTGAAAAACACACCTCCTTAATATGTTATTTTTCATTCTAATAATGTGTACTGCCTGGATGAACAAAGTCAGGTACTTCATTCACCCAGTGAATATAAATTAAAATACTGGGAATTTATCAGCATGTGGTTATAATTAAATAGGAAGTGGTTAAAATTTAAATATAGGAAGATAAACATGAGGACAGGTGGGGGTCATTCTAATGCTTTGTCTGATAGGATTTGTTATAGAATTAACAGTACCACTAGCTTTCACAATAGCTATTAGCATTATATGAGCTCCAAAAGAATATCTGTTAGCAGATGTGCTCAGTTTATCCCTCCTACTTCCATTAAACATCTCTTCCACAGATGTATCGAAATGACTTAAAAACATACCTTGAACAAAGCATAAATTAAATCAATTACAATGTTATCTACAGGGACCAAGATGAAATACAGCACACAAATTTTCCTGAGTATACATTTCCCCTATTCCTAGTTCCAATTCTACAAGTTATTTATACAATGAGGAACTCTTTAAATCTTGACACCACCAGTGTCTAAACTTCCTTGCGCTTTTGGCCTGGTTATACTGTCACCTCCAATTCTATTATGAAAATCCAGTGCAGTAACTAAAGGAGTTTCTTCCAGGCAGGGAGTTCTGATCATCTGGCAACTAAACCAGGGGTGGGTTTCAACCGGTTCGCGGCGGTCCCCGTGAACCGGTTGGTCGGCGAACCCGGAAGTAAGTAACTTCCGGGAACGGCGAAGGGCCCACCCGCCCGCCCGTGCTCCTTACCGGTCTTTGAAGGCTTCTGCGCTTCCACGCAGGCGCATGGCACATACAGCGCCTGCGCGATTCTCTGCGAGCAGCTGGATGGCACATACAGTGCCTGTGCAATTCTCCGTGAGCAGCTGGAGCATCGCGCAGGTGCTAAGACGCATGCGTGAACTGCGTGCGTGCACGAGGACGCCGCGCCCCCCATTCCAACCGAACCGGTTGGAATGGGATTAGCAACCCACCCTGAACTAAACTCACCTGAATGTTGCCGGAAAGTCTGTATAGTTCCTTTTCGCAATAAAGCAGGAAGTGTTTGCTTTGGAGTTTGTTCTGCTACATGGGTTGACTTTCTTCCAAAGGCCCTCTTGCTTTTATCCCATTATAGTTTAGCTTTAATTTCATAATTTCCCTTTGATCTTGTAGCAAAGGAGGCAGGAATGTCTGCTCCCAAAGTTTTACTCTTAGTGTTGCTAAAATTGCAGCCTACCTACCATCATGGCATGAAGGTAATCCCCTAAGGTGACCAGATTTTCAGATTGGTAAAGAGGGACACCTTTGACCGGGGGGGGGGGTGATTAAAAATTTTATACGGAGCAACAAAAACTTTCATACAATGCAAAAATAGTATTGTAATATTTTTTTATTTCACATAACTACAATTTACAAATATAAATTGTAACTGTTGCCAAACATCAAAATTTTGATCACATGACCATGGGGATGCTGCAACGGTCGCTAAGTGTGAAAATGGTCGCTAAGTGTGAAAAATGGTCATCAGTCACTTTTTTCAATGCCATTGTAACTTTGGTCACTATACCACCTTTCTTGCCACAGTTCTTAAGTGAATAACTGCAGCTGGTATTTTGTATTTTGGATAGAATCTTTTTTTAAATAGTCTAAGACAATTTTAAAAAAGAATCCACACAGAATAAATTGAAATAAAACATTTCAAACTATTCCACACAGAATAAATTGAAGTAAAACTATTTTTTAAAAATTCTACGCACAATATATTTCAAAATGCCCCGGGACACGGGACAAATTGTTATAAATTGTGACTGTCCCGCCAAAATCGGGACATCTGGTCACCTTATAATCCTCCCCCCCCATGACCAAATGGGGCTTGGTTATTAAATAGTTCGCACCTATTCAGTAGAACCGGTTCGTCAAATCTACCAAACCGGTGAGAAGAGGTTCCACCAGTGGACCCGGAAAGCAGGCCACACCTACAGAAGACGCTCCAAAATTTTTTGAAACCCACCACTGGTCCTTGGATATGATTATTCTACACTATCATGCTCATATTTATAAAACTCAGTGCCTCTGTGAAAGGTAAGGATGACTACTGCGTTTGTGGTGCAATCAGAACATTGCGTGTGTTGAAGTTGTTTTAACGCAAACCAAAGATGCCTTTTAAAAAACAAGTTGACATCATATTCTTATGCATGCCAGTGCTGTGTGTGAGGTAATTTAAGGTGGTTCTGACAAGTGTCGTTGGCATCTTCATATCGGTCACATGGGCGGCAAGCCACTCCCATCCGGTCACATGGGCGGCAAGCCACTCCCACAAAGGAGGCCACACCCACAGAGTAGGTTCGAACAATTTTTGAAACCCACCACTGCCAAGCAGGCTATTATTCTAAGAAACAGTGCTATTGAAACTATTGAAAATAGTGTCTTGGATTAGGTGGAGATTATTATTTAAGCAGAGCAACAAGCTTTGGCTTTGCTCCAGAGTTTGATAGCCATACTGTAGAGCCTAATAAAGAAACATTAAAAACTTGTTACTATAAATGTAGCTTTGCTAGGGAAATGATTAGCAAATAGTTTGCTATTCAGATAAGTTGCACATTATTTTTAAACGAGAATCTGAATATTTATGTAAAAATCCATTCCTCCCAACAGGGAGACAGAAGCTTACTCATTCATTTCATTTCTACAAGTTACTGTTGGTAGTCTACATAATCATACAATATCCACAATATAATAATGCAATTACTAAAATTTAAATCACTAAGAGCAATACATATATTTAAATCCTTTCTAGCCCCTAAGAGTGCGTGTCTACCTCAGTCTTGAGTGTTCCCTTCATAAATCACATTTATAGAGCCGTATGGAAGTGTTCTATACAATAACACTGGGATTAGCTTTTAGGAAAAGCTGTTCCATCGTTCAGGGGCTATCACTGAAAAGTATATCCTAGCTTCAACTTTCCATTCCCAAATTCATGATAGTCAGGTACTACTTGAAGTACATAGTCCTGAGGTGACTTAATACCAAGATTTTATAGGTGAAAATCAGCACTTTCTATTGCATCTGGAAATCTATTGGCAACCATAGGATCCTGTTCTGTCCCCCTCCTCCGTTCAGTAACGAAAGCCGAGACAAGCAAATGGAATGTCCTTTAATTAGCAAGTCCAGACTCTCGGTGGCTGAAAGCCAAATAAACAAACAGATAAGGACTTTGGCAGCAAGTCTGACAAGCCTTGGCAGCAATGCAAACAAACTCTGGCAGCAATCCAGCCTGCCAAGTTCGTTTCTCTTTAGTCCCAAACGTTGACTTCTGCAAGAAGGGCGTGGCACAAGCAGTCTCTTTTATAGTCTGGGAGAGGAGCTTAATGACCATCAGCTGAGCGTAATTACCTCCTGTAATTACGTAGTTGTTCTTGACGCCGAGTAGCCCTTCGACAGTGTGCATCCCGGAACAACTCACAGTTGGTTTCTGGATCACTTCTTTGTCTCCTCCCCACTGATCCAAGGCTCAGGCACCACCTGATGGCCAACTAGTCTCTCTGCACCCTGCTCGGAATTGGAACCCTGTCCAGGGTCCTCCACATCCTCCAGGGCCGACTCATAGGGCCCCTCGCTGTCGGAGTCTGGTGGCAGCTCCAACAGCTCCTGCCGGGCCACAACAGGATCCATAGTGCAGGTATGACATGTTCATGCATCTAACGCCGTTTAACATAGAGACAGTACTGCATTTTATATCAACTAGAGTTTTGGGTGGCTTCAAACAATTGTCCCATTCAGATTATGATAACCTTAGCAAAGTGCTGAGACCATTAGTTAACTGTTACAAAATCCCCTTCCTCCAGGTACAGTCATGATTGGTGTATCAGCTAAAACTGAGGAGAAACACTCTTGGTCATTATCTCTACTTGACCATTCAGCAATTTCCATATGACCAGGATGATTCCAAAATCACAGATCTACTCCCATGCCACCTCTGAGAAATAACTTATTGTTGACAAAGAACATTGCAGCTGTAACTTGCTTGGCCTCAGCTTCAATCAGATTTTCCCCATCCCTATCCCAACAGATCCTAGGCACTAGGACAAAACTTCAACTGAATCTGTTTTTTTTATCAATTTCATATATACATTCACAATTATATGATCTCATAACTGTTATTAATAATATGTATTTATAACAATTTTTCCCTACAGTTGACAATATACTTGAAGATTGCTTTTTTAACATCCCATAGATCCATCTTATCTTACAATGGTCCTACTTCTTCTTCCCTCCCCCTCTTTTCTTCCCTCTTTTCTTCTCTCCTACTCCCCTTCCTTCTCTCCTTCCTTCCCTCCCTCCTTCCCCTTCCCTCCTTCTCTCCTTCCCTCCTTCCTTCCTTCCCTCCTTCCTTCCTTCCCTCCTTTCTTTTCTCTTTCTCTCCTTCCTTCCCCCCTTCCTTTCCTCCTTCCTTCCCCCCTTCCTTCTCTCTTACATTCCCTCCTTCCTTCCCTCCTTTCTCTCTCCTTCTCTCCTTCCTTCCCTCCTTCCTTCCCTCCTTTCTTCTCTCCTTCTCTCCATCCTTCCCTCCTTCCTTCCCTTCAACTGAATCTGGTGGAGGATTTGTGAGCACCAGAACAGTCTAGAATGGTGACGTATAGATGGGCATCATCAAATGCATCTCAAATGACTGCAGACTCTCTTCACCGTGGACATTATATTTTGAGACAGGGAGATGAGATTCTGCCTTAAGTAAATTACAAAAAAAAAACCTATTTTTAATTAGCTTTTTATAACTAATGGATACGTTAGCAAATACTTAGTGGTAATGGTGAGGGCAGAATGTCAATGCTATGTCTGATACTTAATACAAAGTTTAAAATTTGTTCATGCTATTGTAGTAATACTGGCACATTAGCAATTTGCTCTAATTATTTCTTAGACTCCATGCTTCCATATATGTGCTTTTCCATTCTTCTCACCCATATTTACATTGGGACACTGCCAACTATATTATTATCTAGTCAAGCTCAGAAGGATTACATCTTCATAAGTACATGTCAGTAAATAATGAGTACAACCTTTACAACAGAAATTGATGAAATATTATTTCCACTGGCATAATAAATACTTGCAAATAGGTGCAGTAATGAATATTTCATAAAACATATGTTCCTGGGATTGATAGAAAGATAAACAATTTTAAAACCTACATGGTTAATTCAAACTATTTAACATTGCATTGGAAAATTGTTAAGGTATTTATTTCGGAGGTGAGAAGTGTTCCGTCAGCATTTTTAACATTTCAGTTTATGGTGTGTTCAGCCCACATACAATATACCGTATCCTCATTCAGCAACAAGCATGAGAAGGAAACCATTGTTTAGTCATCTGGAGGAAAATATTCTTCAATATTCAGTTTTCAATTATTACAATTATTACAATTACACTGTTGATTCGGGAATTTTAAAAAATCATGTTGATAATTGTAATTAGGAGCCAGAATCTTCAGGAATTAGCCAACCATACTCTGCTGTCTCTTCAGATCATGTAATTTAGTTTTTGACTGCCCTGAGAACTTTTAGTTATGTGGGAAGTTATCATCCAGCCCTCTCCCAGAAAAATGAAATATCCTAGGAAATATTGAAAAGGCAGAATATTTCTCTGGATATGAAAAGAAAGAAACATGTTTTAAAAGACAGAATAGTTGCCTGTAGTTTCCTGCCCATCCCCACTGTTAATGGCCCATTAAGAAGGCCAAGCTAGTCCCTTTTACATAATAAAGACTTCTCCACTGTAGCCCCAGGGTGGATGGGAGTAAAGGCATGAAAATATTGGCCCTTTACTCAACTGACCACATGGCATCTGAGAACTCAACCAAATCTGGATTCAAAACACAGCCTAGAGAGTAGCCCCTGCATGGCCACATGGGAGTCTGACAACCAATCAGAATACATGTCTTACACAGGAACAGGAAACAGAGAGGTGGGACTAAACAGGTTATAAAAAGCCTAGCAAGCCCCTCCCTCACCCTTCTCTTCTTCTCCACCAACATTGAAGCACGTGATCCCCTTTTCCCCGTGAGCCCCGTTCAGGGCTCAAGCCATGTGGCCCTGTCCAACAATAAACCATCTTTCCAAGCAGCCTCCGTGTCTCCAGTGTCTTTTTCCCCACTTGGAGCTGAACCAGAAGGACATTTCTTTCATCAGTTATATGCAGGAATATTGGTTAGCCAATAGAAAGATCCTCAATTAAGAATATGCTTCTCCTACATTCCATGAAAGTCGAATCCAGCAAGTTCTGTTATATCTGCAAAGCAACAAGGACGAATGGCCACAGCATTCCTATTATTACATGAAACTGCTTCTAGATAAAGCTTTTGCTATCAGCTGACAATCTAGATGAGTTGTTGAATAAATGTTTAATGGGAAAGTGCAAAAAATGTTAGTACAGGAACAGACCTTTCCATCCTCCTGCAGACAGTGATGTTGCATTGTTTTAACTGTACTGATCTCTGTTGTCTCAAAAATATCCACATAATTTTACAATCAGGCCTAAGTTTAACACTGTTTTCCTTCCTTCTTTACTTTTCAAGCATACTATATCACCTTCACTTCTTTGCCACCCATTGATGGGTAACCTCTGAAATCAATCTCTAAAAACATGACTGGTAGCAGAAAAAAATTAAAATCAGTATTCCAATCTATATTTAAAGATTGCAGCTCTTAAAATATACTTAGTATAAATGGTTGCATTATCTATCATAATTTTTTTTTAAATATTCAATTCTGTCAGGTTTCTTTTTATTGTTATTCAAGGTTGGAAATTTGAGTCCCAGCCAGATCTGCTGCAATATAAATCACAATTAAAGCAGAAGCACTTTTTTCATTTTGTTTTTATTGATAATTGCTTTGTGAAGCAGGTTTGCGAAGCACGTTACAGTGAGTAATGATCTCCCAACTACTACACGTATCAAATTTATGGCACCAAATTACACAAAAGTAATTTAAGAAAAAGGTTTTCTTAAAAAATATATAAATAAGAAGAAGATGATTAGAATCAAGGGCAGCTGACCGGCTATCCATATGAAGCGCTACAGGAAAGGTATTATCTCAAGCAACATTTTTTTTCATATGCAAATATTTTGCTGGCTTCCAAAGCAGATAGCTTCAATAACCCCATTTTGTAGCTTAGCAGGAATTTAGCTTGCCAAGCTCTTAATGCAATCCATTTAGCAATCAAGGCTGTTCTACAACTCCAAGCTTTCTGATATTTATTGCTGACCCTGATATTTGGGAAACAGCCCTGTGCCAAAACTCAATTGATATGTCTTGTTTCTTCCAACCACTATGGATTAATTATCTTATATCTCTAGTGCAAGCATAACAGATCTGCCTCTGGTGCTATGCCGTGCCAGTAGCGAAATACACTAATGCTAGCTTTGACAAAATGCATCAGGATAAATTAAGCTCTGAATATAATCTCCTGTTAAATTGAAGGGGAGCTTCAGTCAAATCTCAAGTAAGCAGCCTGGTTCAATAAGTTCCTTTATAGAGAGGGATGGAGAGCACTGCCAGTTCCCAGATTCTAATTAAGTACCAAAATAAGCTTCTTGCTCTGAAAATCCTATTAATCAAATGATCATTGGACATTGTACCAAAGGAATTGTCCTAAGACAGCAAGATTCAACGATGTTAGAAATAAATTTGGAAATCCATACAGGGGAAAGGTATTACAACTTACCATGAAAAAAAACCCACTTTAATTCAAGAACTACTGACTGTTATTAAAGTACGGCAGTCCTATACGTATTCACATAATAATTATAATAGTGCATTCACACACAAAATGCCATCTTGCATTTTGCATTATCTTGCAATGCGATAAAAAGAGGTTTGGACCTTCCTCTTGCCTCAGAGAGAAGCTATTACCCAATTGATTTGGGAGGAAGACAGTAAGGAATTGGCATGCCTGGCTGACATCTGGACTTGGGGATGCCTTTCCTTCCTCATAGAGACTAACTGTCCCATTTGATTGTGAAGACAAATAATAGGACCAACTGCTTTAGGGACAATATTGTCATCTTGAGTTTTTTTGAATAATATTTTTATTACAACTGGGATCCTCCTCTTCCTCCTCCTCAACAGGGGATCTACCTGTTTTTCCAAAGCATGAGAAGGCAAGACAAGAATCAATGGATGGAAACTTATCAAGGAGAGAACCAATCTAGAGCTAAGGAAAAATTTCCAAACAGTGAGAACAATTAATCAATGGAGCAACTTGCCTTCAGAACTTCATTACTGGGCAGAAACTGGGCAGTTAATCTGAGATGGTTTAGGGTCTCTTGCTTGAGCAGAAGGTTGGACTAAAAGACCTCCAAGGTCTCTTCCAAATCTATTATTCCTCCTCCTCCTCCACCTCCTCCTCCTCTTTCCTATTCTAGGATACTTTCAGGTCAGATGTGGGTTCCTACCAGTTCGCACCTATTCGGTAGAACCGGTTCGTCAAATCTACCGAACGGTTAGAAGAGGTTCCACCAGTGGACCCACAAAGCAGGCCACACCTACAGAAGAGGTTCCAAAAAATTTTTTTTGAAACCCACCACTGGTCCTTGGATATGATTATTCTACACTATCATGCTCATATTTATAAAACTCAGTGCCTCTGTGAAAGGTAAGGATGACTACTGCGTTTGTGGTGCAATCAGAACATTGTGTGTGTTGAAGTTGCTTTAACGCAAACCAAAGATGCCTTTTAAAAAACAAGTTTACATCCTATTCTTCTGCATGCCAGTGCTGTGTGTGAGGTAATTTAAGGTGGTTCTGACAAGTGTCGTCGGCTTCATATCCGGTCACATGGGCGGCAAGCCACTCCCACAAAGGAGGCCACACTCACGGAGTAGGTTTGAACAATTTTTGAAACCCACCACTGTTTCAGGTTAAGAATTATGTATCGTTCAAATAAACCCATCTGAACTTTATTTACATTGTAAAATACATAATGCACATTTTTTTTTAAAAACTCATCACTGAAATGCACAATTAATTGTTCTACAATATGCATACCACTTATTATAGTTGTCAGAATGACAAACCTCTTCATCCAGCCATTATATTCATCTTACAAAAATAGCTAGTGAGGTTAGAATTCAACAGAGGTAGGTGTACTATCTTAAAGGCAACATACATGCATGCATGCATATATACATACCAGGGGTGAGTTTCAACTGGTTCGCGGCGGTCCCTGCGAACCGGTTGGTCGGCGAACCCAGAAGTAAGTAACTTCCGGGAACGGCGAAGGGCGCACCGCCCGCCCCCGGTCCTTACCCGGTTTTGACGAGTTCTGCGCTTCCATGCATGCGCAGGACGCATACAGCGCCTGCGTGATCCTCCAGGAGCAGCTGGAGCATCACACAGACGTAGCACATGCGTGCACCGCGCGCGTGCACGAGGATGCCGCCGGCCCCGTTCCAACCGAACCAGTTGGAACGGGGCGAGAAACCCACCCCTGATACATACATACATACATACATACATACATACATACATACAGTATGTTGCAAAGTAGCATATCCTCAAAAGATAATAGATTAAGCAGTCACAAACTATGCTAAAAATTCAGATCCATCCAATACCGAGAACTGCAGTTTAAGGGGGGAAATAAACTCAGAGGTTTGCCATTTTTAGGCAGGAGAATAGTCTCTGTAATCTATGCTTACAGAATAATACCACTGGTATAAAAAGTGGCAGGTTATGAAAAACAAAGAGTGAGCAGAGTAATACATTCAACTTAGCAGGGCTAAGCATTCCCTGCCCCCCCACAGTTATATTCCATTGATATATTGAAATATTGCCACTTATCTAAGTATAAAACATATTTGAGGCAGGATAGTTCAGACAATACATTTAATGCTTTTCCAGACCAATCTGTCTAGATATTTCAGTTGTTATCGTTGCCAGAAAAATGGAAAGTTTGCAAAAGTAAGACTCTAAAATATTCATCTTAATATTAAATTTACTCTTTTCACCATTAATATACATTTCATTTTTATGCTTTACTAAGCAGTTGGCAATGCAATGTTCTTTTTCATCTTTCCAGTTTATTATGATTTACAAACTGGTTCAACAAAGATGCTTCCATTTGATTTCAGTGAAACTAAATGTAAATGCAATGGCCTATGAGTTACCATAGCATCGTCAGAGTCTTATGGCCAAATATATTATTTTGATGAAACTAGTTTTTATATTAAATAAAAGTCATTAGGACGAAGGGAGGATCAGAAATGGGACTGTTGTATGGATGTCTCCAAAGTAAGAAGGAAGATATGCAATAAATAGATAACTGATACATGTGCATGGAGGTACAACAGTGGTGGGTTTCAAAAATTGTTCGAACCTACTCTGTGGGTGTGGCCTCATTTGTGGGAGTGGCCTGCCGCCCATGTGACCGGATGGGAGTGGCTTGCCACCCATGTGACCGGATATGAAGATGCCGACGACACTTGTCAGAACCACCTTAAATTACCTCACACACAGCACTGGCATGCATAAGAATAGGATGTCAACTTGTTTTTTAAAAGGCATATTTGGTTTGCGTTAAAACAACTTCAACACACGCAATGTTCTGATTGCACCACAAACGCAGTAGTCATCCTTACCTTTCACAGAGGCACTGAGTTTTATAAATATGAGCATGATAGTGTAGAATAATCATATCCAAGGACCAGGGTGGGTTTCAAAACTTTTTGGAACCTCTTCTGTAGGTGTGGCCTGCTTTCCGGGTCCACTGGTGGAACCTCTTATAACCGGTTCGGTAGATTTGACGAACCGGTTCTACCAAATAGGTGCGAACTGGTAGGAACCCACCTCTGAGGTACAAGTATCCAATATATTGGTTCACACTACAAGATTTGGTTTTCCTGAGGTTTGCTTTTCCTGATGTGCTGTTGCTCATGTTTTTCATTATTTTCTAATATTAGTGTTCATCCTGCAATTGACCTTTAGGACAGTTGCTTAAAACTCAAGAAGAAGGACCATTTTCTAAATATTTTTCAAGTGTTTCTATATCCTTATTAAGATGAGAGTTATTGACCCTGCATTTCATAATCAACAATGTATTATATTGATATTGTATCTTTTTAAGAGAGTTAGAGGTTATGCAGAGAGACCGCCTGCTGCCAATTGAGAGACCGCCTGCTGCCAATTACCTCCCAAAGACCCATTAGATCAGACAGGGTCAGCCTCCTCCAGGTTCCGTCCACCAGCCAATGCCATCTGGCTACCACCCCGGGGAGGGCCTTCTCTGTGGCAGCTCCGGCCCTTTGGAACGAACTCCCCGCAGAGATTCGGACCCTCACCTCTCTCCAGGCCTTCCGGAAAGCCATTAAAACCTGGCTGTGCCGGCAGGCCTGGGGTTGATGAGTTCCCCTCCTCTGTCGATTGTGTGGCTGTGTGATTCTTGGTTATTTTAATCACCTGTATTGTCCTCTATGTTCCCTTTCCCCTTTTGAGTTGTTCGCCACCCCGAGTCCCTCCCGGAAAAGGGCGGCATACAAATAAAATAAATCTAAATCTATGCATCACACTAAGTCTTGGTTCCTTGAATTGTGGTTTATTAAATAAATGACAGGGGTAAAGATCACACATTATCCAGATTCATAAACAATACTTTATAACTTTGCAACTTTAATAAGATTTGTATGCCGCCCACTCCCTAAGGACTCTGGGCGGCTCACAACAAAAGTAAAGACATAAAAATATTAAAAATACAATATTTAAAATAAGATATCATCCATTCAATCACGTGGGGCTGGATTTTAATCAACAGCCCCAGGCCTGTGTATGTTCCTAACATTTCAACCCAAGCCAAACAAGCCACATTGGTTGAACAGAATTTGTGGATTCATTTTATGTTACTTGCTATAACAGGAATAAGAATAAACATGAATAACAACACAGGAAATGGGTACAAATAAATGGGGACATTAGGACAGGGATGCTAGGCACACTGGCGCACTTACGCACGGCCCTAAATGTGCATAATGTAGTTTCTACAAGTGGTGTCATGTCTCATCAATGGGAGCAAGCTATCTTCCAGGAAAATTTGAACTCTGATACTGATTTCCTCCCTGAGAAATATTTGACAACCTTCCAAGGAATCCCAGAGCGATTGAAACATGATTTGGAAAACTGATTTAGGTAACTTAATCATTTAGAACATGTTACAATAGATAAATATAGCAAGGGGAGCCATCTCGTTATTAGCACCACAACTAAACAAAAACCCTTAAGTATAAGGTTCTTTCCTAAAATCGTTCTGCATAACAGATACGGGCTAATTCCGTCACATTTAAATCCCATAAAAATCAATGGATTTTAAGTTAATGATGATTACCCTACCTCACTGATTACTATAGTAATAAAGCATGACTAATTTAGTCTGAATCCAACTCTGAAAATGTCATTTCCCAGTTCAACTAACGTTGTACCAGTCCAAGTAATATGTACCTGCAACATATGGGTCACTAGAACCAGTTTGTTTTGAATTAAAACTTCTTTTTTTGTTCCTGTTGGTGCTTAATCCAAGTTTACAGTAGTTGCTGAGTTATGCAAAAAAAAAATGCAACCAATTTCTGCTCATAGCAAATTATTCAGATGCCCCATTTATCTTCTGTGCTGTTCAATCTGGCTGGAAAAAGCACCCAGCCATGCACAGAGTAATTGTGTTAATCAGCTCTTACTTTCTGCTGCCATCATGATAATATTGGGTTGACAACAATCATGGGGGTGAGGGGAAGGGTAATGGAATCCAAGTGGAGTTGTGACTATGATGAAGTAGATTTTTAAATCCAGGAATATATAATTCCCCCCCCCCCCCCGATCCCTCCCCTTTTTTGAGCAATCAAGAATCTGTTTTTATATATACACTCAGATACGATTTTTGGTCCTGACTTAAAGCAGCAAATTGTCATACTTCAGCAGTCCTGGCATTCACTTTAGGAACAGATGGAGATTACTATCCAATAATCTGGTAAGGCCCGAAAGCAGAAACAGTATTGATTGGAATCCTAAGTGGCTTGCTGGCTGAATTTCGTTATACAGAAATAGTATTGCTTTCAGAAGCTTCACTGCCTGATTTTTAAGAATTCTGGCGAGTAGACTTTGTAAAATCCAGCTTAGTGCATCCCAGACAAAGTAGAATACATAAAAGGATGGGAATTTTATAATTACATATTTTTAAACGTTTATAAACTTGCTGGACGTTGATTATGTAACAAAAATAGCTTACTGAATTTAACTATTACTGTTTAACAATTTACTGTTTAACTATTTTCCTGTTAAGGAAACTTCTTCAGTCTTAATTCAGCCAGCATTAAGGGGTCTATAATCTTTTCTTTCTAAGACCTTTCAGCTTCTGGGAACTTGCTCATTTGTTCTGTGAATATGTCTCAGTAAGTCAGGGCTGGTTTTAGTCATGGTTTGTTAATAAACTATAGTGTAGAAGTTCTCACATCATGCTGAGCTCATATAGGGCTGGGTCAGAGGTGGGTTCCTACCAGTTCGCACCTATTCGGTAGAACCGGTTCGTCAAATCTACCGAACGGTTAGAAGAGGTTCCACCAGTGGACCCGGAAAGTAGGCCACACCTACAGAAGGGTTCCAAAAATTTTTGAAACCCACCACTGGTCCTTGGATATGATTATTCTACACTATCATGCTCATGTTTATGAAACTCAGTGCCTCTGTGAAAGGTAAGGATGACTACTGCGTTTGTGGTGCAATCGGAACATTGCGTGTGTTGAAGTTGTTTTAACGCAAACCAAAGATGCCTTTTAAAAAACAAGTTGACATCATATTTTATGCATGCCAGTGCTGTGTGGGAGGTAATTTAAGGTGGTTCTGACAAGTCGTCGTCTCGGCATCTTCATATCCGGTCACAGGGCAGCAAGCCACTCACATCCGGTCACATGGGCAGCAAGCCACTCCCAAAAGGAGGCCACACCACAGAGTAGGTTCGAACAATTTTGAAACCCATCACTGGTCAAACTTTCTCAAAAGCAGAACAAGAAGTAATGGATAGGAAACTAATCAAGGAGAGAAGAAACATAGAACTAAGGAGAAATTTTATGACAATGAGAAACAAAACCAGTGGAAGGCTGTCTCCAGAGGTTGTCAGTGCTCCATCACTGAAGGCTTTTAAGAAGAGATTACCATTTTGCCTGAAATGGTACAGGGTCTCCTGTTTAAGCAGGGGATTGGCTTATGGTCTCTTCCAATTCTGTTATTCTGCTACTCTTAGCAACTGAATTCCATAAAGGAAGAATACTTCATTGAATATTTACTAAATAAGAAAAAGCTGCTCACCAATGCTGCAGTATATTTTGTCTTTGAGACTACATAATACTTAAGTGTGATTCTTTACGGCTCAGTGTACCCCAAATATAAATAGACAAACTATTTTAATGGGTTTCACTATGAGTTTCTTTGAATGGATCTATCCATAGGGATTCTTTATGACAATTTGTGAGCTGTTTGACTCAATGAAGGAATATAAGTAGCCTGCGATAATCAGGTGGTGTGTTTTCATGAGAGCTGATTTAGAGCAGTATTTCTTATACGGTGCCTTAGATAACTCATCTTTATTTCTTATTCCTCCCTTTAGCAAGGGAAGGAATTTCAGGCAAACTAGCCATGTAGAGAACAATAAATCACAGCTCTATCACAAACTTTGTCTGCTGCAATATTCAAATTTTGTTTTCCCCTCTGTTCAACAGCTGTATTTGAAAAGGTAGCCAAGTATTACCAAGCATTGCAAATGTCTAGACACTCTTTTCAAGGACAATTGTAGGACAGTGTGGAATTTTCACTGCTTTCTAATATTAATATGATTTGAAATTTCTTTTGCAACATGAAGGGACTTATGAAGGAAAATATTTGTAGCTCAGGGTGAAAATGAGGGGTCCAAACTCAGACAACACCAAGGAGCCCTCATGAAGGAACCTGATTTTGTTTTTAATTTTTGGGGATTCTTATTAAAAGCAAGTTACCATTTCTGGTTTTAATGAAAGGCTGAATTTTTCTCCAGAATTTTTTTTTTTAAGTTTAGAGTAAGATTTCTTACATGTTTGATACTGTGCTTTAAAAATCATTGGGCTCTCTAGTGGAAGAAACCTCAGTAGAATAAAGAAGATTCATCTGATTTTACAACGTTTATCTTTTACACCATAAACTTTCCATTTTGCTGCATATTGATGTTAAAGAATAGAACTCACTTAGAAATAGCAATTTCTGCCTGATTTACCCTTAACAATGAATGCATAGCTTGTCTATGGATTACATATAGCACACAGTAAAGCTATTTGATAAGAACCGGCTCATTAATAAGAGGAAGAGAAAGAATATGTACAGTATGTGTGAGTATCATCAGCAACGAGGAAAAACGGTTCTCACAGACGTTACACATATTTAAATGCAATCAGATTGTCCAATACAATTTAAAGGCTATTTGCAATCATGTAAGAAGTGAAAAATAGTAGCAAGTGTTGAAAATTGATGTCATGCATTTGACTTTGAAGGGATATGTCTTCTAAAGATAATGGTAGAATGCTAAAAGAAGTATAATTGTAAATCAGACAAAATTTCAGGATGGGCTTTTACTAATACTCTATATGCTATGACATACTATTATTTATTTTATTTATTAGACATATACGCTTCATAGGGCTTTCAGCCCTCTCTAAGCAGTTTACAGATTTTTTAGCAAATTGAGTCAGCATATCGCCCCCACAGTCTGGGTCCTCATTTCACCCACCTCAGAAGGATGGAAGGCTAAGTCAACCTTGAGCCGGTGAGATTTGAACTGCTGAACTGCAGATAACTGTCAGCTGAAGTGGCCTGCAGTACTGCACCCTAACCATTGTGCCACCTCGGCTCCTCTACTATTATTCTATATCAGGTAGTCCTCAATGTACAGCCATTTGGTATCAGAAAATTCACCATTAAGCAGTGCAAGTGTTAAGTGAGGAATCAATGATCTCACTCCATTTTACAAACTTTTTTTTGCCATAAGTGAATCGCTGGGGTCATTAAGCAAGACATTATTTGACTACAACTTGCAAATTTCCCTGCCAGTTCCCCCACTGATTTTTTATTGTTGAAGCCAGCTGGGAGGGTTGCAAATGATAACCTCAGAAGGCTGCAACCAGAGGTGGGTTCCTACCAGTTCACACCTATTCGGTAGAACCAGTCATCAAATCTACCGAACCGGTTAGAAGAGGTTCCACCAGTGGACCCGGAAAGCAGGCCACACCTACAGAAGAGGTTCCAAAATTTTTGAAACCCACCACTGGTCCTTGGATATGATTATTCTACACTATCATGCTCATCTTTACAAAACTCAGTGCCTCTGCGAAAGGTAAGGATGACTACTGCGTTTGTGGTGCAATCAGAACATTGTGTGTGTTGAAGTTGTTTTAACGCAAACCAAAGATGCCTTTTAAAAAACAAGTTTACATCATATTCTTATGCATGCCAATGCTGTTTGTGAGGTAATTTAAGGTGGTTCTGACAAGTGTCGTCGGCATCTTCATATCTGGTCACATGGGCGGCAAGCCACTCCCATCTGGTCACATGGGTGGCAAGCCACTCCCACAAAGGAGGCCACACCCACAGAATAGGTTCAAACAATTTTTGAAACCCACCACTGCTGGTGCTCAAAAGGTTGGGGCCGCTGTAGTAATCATCAGACCTCCCAGCTGAATATGTTTCTAAGAAATGAAATCAGCAATTTTTGCAAATTTGATTATTATAAGTCAATTAGATTAAAAACATGTGATCATGAGTGTGCTTCAGTCTAGAAGTTATTTTTCTTTTTAATTAATAAATGGCAGTACCTTGGTTTTTCAAATATCAAAACACTAGGTTCACTGTGAAAGTATATGCACAAGAAAAATGTTGATTATTAGATCCGAAGAACAGTGAAAACCCTTCGTACAATTGTCGTTTGAAAGTACTGCAGCAGAAGTCTCAGTAGACAAAAGAACAGTGCTGAAAACTACTTGGAAGCAATTAATAATTGCAAAATCAAATGACTCAGCCACTTTCAGGGAAATTAACTGCAGTGAGGTCAAATCAGCACCCTCTCAAATTAGATGCGAGATTTCAAGGTTTACCTAGAAGGCATACCAAGGTTTGTAGCTAGTTTGTGCAGGAGAATATTTCTATCCTTTCTGATTTGATATAGAAATCAGATCATCTCCTTAATAACTTAATACAAATTGTTGTTTCTCCTTGTCATATAATACTGTATGTGGGGGTACATGCATAATTTGTATTTTTATTTATCTTGTCATATTTATATAGTGTATATTAGAAGTGGAGACCCTTTGAGAGCTGTATGCAACAAAATTTCATTTTAATGTATCCTGAGTAGTGTACAAAGTGAAGTTCTTCTAAGTTCTTCTAAGTTCTACCCCCATCCTCCAATCTTGGTTTTGGAGATGTTGGCTGGGGAATTTTAGAAGTTGAAGTCCAAACATCAACTGTTTTGGTTGCCAAGGTTGAGATACACTGCATTAATCACAATCAAAGAATCCTGAAAGATTCAAGGAGGTAATTCAATTTCATAATGATAGCTGGACTGTCAGCAAGTTCGTTGCCAGTTGTATTGGAGTTGTTAGGTTGGACCAGAGGTGGGTTCCTACCAGTTCGCACCTATTCGGTAGAACCGGTTCGTCAAATCTACCGAACCGGTTAGAAGAGGTTCCACCAGTGGACCCGGAAAGCAGGCCACACCTACAGAAGAGGTTCCAACATTTTTTGAAGCCCACCACTGGTCCTTGGATATGATTATTCTACACTCATGCTCCTATTTAAAACTCAGTGCCTCTGTGAAAGGTAAGGATGACTACTGCGTTTGTGGTGCAATCAGAACGTTGCGTGTGTTGAAGTTGTTTTAACACAAACCAAAGATGCCTTTTAAAAAAGAAGTTTAATCATATTCTTATGCATGCCAGTGCTGTGTGTGAGGTAATTTAAGGAGGCTCTGACAAGTGTCGTCGGCATCTTCATATCCGGTCACGTGGGCGGCAAGCCACTCCCATCCGGTTACATGGGCGGCAAGCCACTCCCACAAAGGAGGTCACACCCACAGAGTAGGTTTGAACAATTTTTGAAACCCACCACTGGGTTGGACTCAGAAAATCTTCTAGCAGATGGAGAGGGTTAAATCTGGTCACTCTGTAAAGTAGCAGTCTTGATGCTCTATCATTTGGTAGAGAGAAAAAATTCCGCCTCATTCATAATAAATAATAAATAAATAAATTCAAAATATTTACAGACTTCAAGCAGACTTCTGATTTTATTTCCTAGGTGTGTGTCCTCCTAGTTGAACATCGCTATTCACTTTGACCTCAAATTGCTATATCAATATGAGCTTGGGAGCGAGAGGAATCCTTGTCCTACAACTATTTAATTTTATATTAAATCTGTAGCAGGCTAATTAGATAGAGTGGAACATCATCCCGCTAAGCTAATGGATAAGCACATAACAATCCTGTTTTATGCAGATTATATTTTTATGATGGACCCTAATGGGGTTAAGGAAAATGAAGGCCATGGGCTCTTTTGAAACTTGCTTATTGGAGATGAATAAAACTGAGATCATAGTCCAACTAGCACCCCCCCAATTCAATCTAGAATGTTGATGGATATATTATTGAGCAGTGGTACATTTAAAAATATAGGAGTTTTCCTCAACGCCAGATGAAAGCATATTTAACTTAATATTTCCCCAAAATTCTCAAAGCAGGATTTGGCTTTTATGTCCTTTTTTTTTCCTATACCAGAAGAGTAAAAAAAATATCTCAAATTCAACTGTTTGAGTCCAAGGCATTAGTGGATCCTCTTTGTAGGGTTTAATTAAACGGTTCCACGACAAAACCGCGTTCGACTAAAGGGTGCTCGACGAAACCGCGTAGCTGACGTCATCACAGTGCGACAACAGCGTGGAGAAAAAAGCACACTGTAAACGCTAAACCTAAATTAACCCCTAAACCTAAACCTAACCCCCTAAACCTAATCCTAAACCTAACCCTAAACCTAACCCTTAACCTAACCCTAATAACCCTAACCCTAACCCTAACCCTAACCCTAAACCTAACCTTAACCTAACGCTAAACCTAATCCTAACCTTAACCTAACCCTAAACCTAACCCTAGTCCTTAACCTAACCCTAAACCTAACCCTTACCTTAACTTGAATCGGCTTGCTTTCAAAGCGCTATTTAAAGCGCCCTTCTTTCTCCACGCTCGCTGTTGTCGCCCTGCTGATGACGTCAGCGACGCGGTTTAATCGGGCGCGCTTTAGTCGAGCGCGGTTTTGTCGTGCGACGTAATTAAACCGATGTATTTGTTTTGGTTCTTTTGGTTTTATCCAATCTACAGTTTTAAGAAAGCTGTTTCTGGTGGCAATTGCGACAATGCACCACTTTGCATTCTCACTGTAGTAGGATTTAGAGGTCAAGAGCATGGCATGGATTACTACCTTTGAAACAGCCTTTTGCCCATAAGATTCAGCTCTGTAACCCTTCACAGTCAATTTTCTTTCCTCCTGGTTAATGGACTTTGGTATTATTTGTTGGATATTCTTCCAAGTTGCGGTTGGGCTTTGATTATAAACATTTCAGAGCAAAGCTTAGGCAAACAATTTTGGATGCAGAAGTGGAAAAAAAAAATAACAATAAAAGGATCTAGTTGAATTAGGGAATCCGCTGAACAAGCCAAAAGATATTGTCAGGCTAGGCTGGAATCAATTAGAGAAGCATATAATTGTCCAGGAATTTCTGCTAAGTAAGTTATTGTTGGAAAAACTATTATCAAAGAATCCCAAGACATTTCCTATGTACAGCTGCTGTATATCCAAAGTGAGCCCTATTTAAAGGAAATCAATGAAACGGCACCTCTGTGGAACAGCTGGATGGCTGTCTCCTTTTGGCAGGAGATGTTCTGCCTCTTGTTTTGGCAGTGGAAAATGTTTATCAGCTTATTCTACTAAAATATTAGAGTCTTATTAAACCTTTTCTTGGACAATCTAATGAATACCATCTCCCTTATGTTATTAGGATTCAAAAACAGTCAAATATAGCCAAATATTCCACAACGTACTTTAGAATTCGCCTACTATTAATTTTTAGCAGTTATACTATTGACCTAAAGCATGGAATTTTTAAATGCTAGTTGGCTTGTTAATTTTTTTTTTAGTATTTTTATTGTTTTCTTTTTCTTTCTCAAGTAATTTAATTAAAAATTACAATTACAATAGTAAAAGTTAATGAAAACTAAAATAAATAAAAATAGAAAGAATTAAAAGTGCAAGGGGGAGAAAGGGGAAACAAAGAATAGAAAGAAAAAGAAAATAATAAAGAAAAATAAATAAATAAATAAATAATAAATTTGATGTTTAATCTTGATCACAGCAAGAATTTGCAATTTCAATAACTTTTCACCTCCTCTTAACAAATGATCTCTTCTTCCTATAATCATCTCTTATTTATAAATAAATTCTTAAAGCTTTGATGTTGAGTCCTGATCAGCAAAAGTCCATTAAAGGTACCAGAGATAACAACATATCTTTTTAACCTTCATCCAATAACCAGTTTTATATTTCTTCCTTGTTATTTTTAACAATCTTAATTTTGAGACCTTTTAAACAAAGCCATAGAACTTGATTTCTTTTAATTTCTTCTTTGTGGCAAGAAAAGTCATAAAACAAAACTCACTCAACACATTTCTTATTTAGCAACATAAATTCTGGGGTCATTTGTGGTCATAAGTTGAGGACTATCTGTACAATCTCTTCACAACTAACAAACTTCACTTCTCCAAAAACTCCTATATTGACGATATTAACTGATACAATATTATAGCAATAGCAATAGCAGTTAGACTTATATACCGCTTCATAGGGCTTTCAGCCCTCTCTAAGCGGTTTACAGAGTCAGCATATCGCCCCCACAGTCTGGGTCCTCATTTCACCCACCTCGGAAGGATGGAAGGCTGAGTCAACCTTGAGCCGGTGAGGTTAGAACCGCTGAACTGCACATAACAGTCAGCTGAAGTGACCTCAATATTAATACCTGAAACCTCCAAATCATTTTTGGAGAACTTTATCAGCACAATATACCAACCTTGAGCTACATATGTTCATTTTCATTGCTAATTAGCACAGCAATGGATGTGAGAGTTGCCAGATAAATATATTTTTTTTTTAAAAATGGTTTGTGGATTTGTTGTGATTCCTTTATTGTAAATCACCCAAAGTTTTTCAGGATGGGTGGCTTGTAAATTGTATTATGGTTTGTTGCATAGTCAGCCAGATGTTTAGACTGGATTAGGCATTTTTACCTCTCTTTTGAATCCTTCCCAAAACCTGGGATAGGCAGATGTTGTTTAGTGATATTAAAGGTGTCATTTGGGGATGTACTGTAAGCAGTGGTGGGTTTCAATTTTTTTTTGAACCTACTCTGTGGGTGTGGCCTCCTTTGTGGGAGTGGCTTGCCGGCCATGTGTCTCTCTCTCTCTCTCTCTCTCTCTCTCTCTCCTTCCTTTTGTCTCTCTGTCCCTTTTTTTTTTTTTCATCTCTCTCTCTCTTTTTCTTTCCTGTAAGTGTTCCATGTAAATGATAATCAAATCTGTAATTTGACTAATGGTGATTTTCTCAATGCCGATGATATTATTATTAATCCAGGTTTCTTTTAATAACCACCTTCTGGTTTGATTATGGAGAGAGTTACAATCTATATCTATCTTTCTGACACAAAACCAAAATAATTTTTTGATCCCTTAATATTTCATTTTAATGCAAAATTAGTTATTTGGGAAATTCTGTGGAGAAGTGCGTTCTTATAATCATTGTCAGAGTCATATGTTTCCTATGAAAAGCTGTTTATACTGTATATTTTTAAAAAATCAAGGGTTCCTTTTGCTGCAGATAAAAACAAACCAATTCAATACATCTGTATTGAACAGATGTAAACACATACAGAAAAAAAACCTCAGAGATTTCCCCAGTAGATGGAGCTGCTGCAAATGTTTATTTAGTATGGAATAGAAAAGTCAGTTATCAGTCAGTGCTTGTGCTTTGAAAATGAAAGTTCTTTTTTAGGATTTTTGTATTGAAGTCCATTTCACGATTTCTTTATTATGCTATTTTTGCCTACTTGACAGTAGCTGAGTAAAAAGGTTTATGGAAATTATCTACTAGAGCAGAAGCCGCAGGTAACATTAACTTTACTTGCTAAATACGATGGGCTTTGCCCAAGGGTGTCAATCTAACAAAGCGTGTGTTCGGATTGGTTCCAGCACGGCTGGTGGGAGAACTGCCATCTTCCCATTGGCTGTTAACTTGACAGCTCTCATATAAATAGAGCTGTCAGGCTGTTTCGTGTTGGTTCTGTTACTGAAGTTAACAAACATTACCGCATTTAATCTGTCTCCTCATTTGCTCATCACGAAACTTAACATTGGCGATGAGGTAGTGGGATCTTGTGAGAAGTCGGAGCTCAGCAGATTACTAACCGCAGATTTAGTGAGATGGCAGCAATACCGCCATTCACGGCTTTCTCGCCAGAAAAATACCTAATACCTAAGGCAAACATATATTTGAAAGCCATCAATGTTTCTTTAATACTGGACAGTAAGACTCCAATCTCCGCAACTTGTAAGATGCAATAACAATATTCTGTTTTCATAGATTAAATCATAAGATTTGTGATGCAATCATTTGAGATTATTGTTGTACCTTTTTGTCTTAAATACATAATGAGTCACATTACAATAGATTACTGATCTGAATGCAAGATAAATCATATAAAACATTTTACCAGAGATTTTGCAGATTAGAAGTAAGCTGTTCTTTTACATTAAAATATATCAACATCCAGATGCATCCATTTAAACACTGGTTAAATTCAGCATCTTTCAAGACCCATTTAAACTTATTTTAGTCTATTATTGAATGTCTCCACGTTGTGTCTTTTCTTTACATTTAAAATATGGCTGTATTTGTGAACAGTATTAAAAACATGTCAGACATCAAAAAGAACAGAAGACACAAGATTTTCCTCAATTATCATTCACCTGAGCTTGTAATTCTTAAAAATAAAATAAAAAAACAATGCAGCATAGACCTGAGATCAGCCTCTCCAATGGTGCTGGGCAACTTGCAAGATCTTGAAAAGTTAAACCAATTAACAGTTGCTCCAGAAAATATCCTGTGAAAATAATTGCTGAGAAGTCCCATTTCATTTTCATTCCTAGAACTCTTTCCTTCTTTCTGTAGCTAGGAAATCCTGATTTCTCGCCACCATTCCTCAGTCCTTCCCAGTCACTTCAAGGCGACTTTCCTTTTTCCTCCTTGATATGTAAAGTAAACAGAAGAAAGGAAGAATGGGAAGGGGAAACTGGAAATTATTATGCCCGCTCATTGGCTAGCTGGAATAAACATCATCAGTCTAATGGGGAAATATTCCTATAGTAGCGTAAAATTGCTGTTGGAAATCTAAGTGAGTAAAGCAAGCGATTGGGTAGAAGTCCCCTTCTTGAACTCAGTAAAGGAGCCTTCTCTGCAGAGGTGGGTTCCTACCAGTTCGCACCAGTTCGGTAGAACCGATTCGTCAAATCTACTGAACCGGTTAGAAGAGGTTCCACCAGTGGACCCGGAAAGCAGGCCACACCTACAGAAGAGGTTCCAAAATTTTTGGAAACCCACCATGACACACACACACACACAACACACACACAACACGCACACACACAGAGACTCACACAGAGAGACAAGAGAACAATAGAAGAAAGAGAAAGAAAGAGAAGAAAAGAGAAGAAAAGAAGAAAGAGAAGAGAAAGAAAAAGAAAGAAGAAAAAGAAGAAGAGAGAAAAGGAAAATAAAGAGGGAAGAAAGGAAGAGAAAGAAAAAAAAAAAAAGAAAAAAAAAAGAAAAAGAAAGAAATGAGGGAGAGATGAAAGAAAAAAAAAAAAAAAAAGGAAAAAAAGGGACAGAGAGACAAAAGGAAGGAAAAAAGAGAGAGGAGAGAGAGAGAGAGAGAGGAAAGAAAGAAAGAAAGAAAAGAAGAAAGAAACAAAGAAAGAAAAGAAAGAAAGAAAGAAAACACATGTCCGGCAAGCCACTCCCATCCGGTCACATGGGCGGCAAGCCACTCCCACAAAGGAGGCCACACCCACAGAGTAGGTTCGAAATTTTTTTGAAACCCACCACTGCTTCTATGACAACGTATGTATTGATTTGCACTGTACACCACTTATATTTTCTCTACTAAATTTAATTATCTATTCTATTCTATGATTATTCATTCATTCATTCATTTTACATTTATCCTGCTTAAATCTCATCACTGAATACAGTGAATTATTTACAAATAAGATTTCATTTCATTTGGAATGGGTTCCCCACACTAATATACAGAATAGTAGGAGGAGGACTTGTACATTGAGCTCCTGAGCGCCATTGATATAGGCCATACAATGAAGCCCAGTTTCATAAAGAAATGGAAGAGACACTGGGCATTCGTTCGCCACCAGTTGACCGAGTCAACCATGCAAGCAGATTAATCTGTACATAATGAAGACCATGTCCATGAGGCATTTTGAAGAAAAGCCTCATTATTGATGACAGTACACTGTTGAGAAAATCCCCATCCCACCCTCTCTCCCCTCCCTCCCTCCCTCTCCCCTCTCCTCCTTCCCCCTCTCCCTCCTGTATAGGTCACAAATGTGTGGTCAACAAATTAAAATTATTGATGGGAGTAAAGGATGATACTTTTCTTCAGTCTGAATGTGTATGCTAATTTTTTATCCCCATTTTTCTAATCAAAACAACGGAAATCCAACAAAAACCGAACCATTTCCCTTCCTAAATTGTCACAGTAACCTTTTCAAACCCTCACATAAAATTTTAGTTACAATATTTTTGCTGTGAAGTATGAATTGAAAAAAAGGGGGGGGATAAAACTTTGCAGTTTCTTCTTTGTGTATTTCTCTCCGAGTGAAACCTTTGATCTCTGAAGCATCATAGCTCAGTGTGTAGGGATAGCAGTAAATCAAGTTATTTTTACTCCAGTCATTTGTCAGCATATCCATAAAAATTAGCTTTTCCTCTTGTCTTTATCAGAGAGTACGAGTTCACTTTGATGTCTTCCTCCATATTTGACATTTGGGGCCTGGTTTCCTATTTAATTCTCTCTCTATGATTTTGGTAGAAAAGTTCACTCCAATGCTTTATTCCTCTTTGCTGAATTCAAAATATTATGCTCTACTAGATTGATAGTGTGGTTTGCCTAAAATAAAAATAAATAGTTTCTAATTATTTTAATAGTTCTTTCGTTCTTACATTTAAAATATGCCTTGCAAAATGTAAGCCCCAGTAATATACAGTAGTTGTTTACACATCACAATTTTGCCAGATTTCGTGTATAACTGTGATAGAGTTGTCATAAAATATAACTGATGAAACATAAACTCTTTCATGACTGTAATATATTTACTCAGGAGTCTTCAAATCATACTCACACCCCCACACCTTCTGTTGATGCCATCAAGAAAAGTAATGCTAGTTTCTGTGAAAATGTGTCTTAGTTTATAAAAAACTTAACATCAAGAATTCTTTTTAACGTAAAGGCACATTGCTCATTTTAACAAATACACGCATAGTCCCATCACAGGTTCATTTTGTCAGTCAAGACATTTTAGGTCAAATTAACCTTTGGACCAATCTGGCTTTAGGCAAAAAAAAAAATCAATGAGATTTAAAAGCGTTTATTCCACTTGCATTGTTAATCTTATTTAATTGTGATTCATATCTCAAGTGCTTCAAGTTTGATTACATTTACAACTTGTTTTCAGGATAGGATGAATGAAAAATCAAAGCCACTACAACATTAATCATGCATTAAAATGAAGAGGAATTGAACAATATAACATAGTTAAAATATAACATGCCTAAGGATTTTTTTAAAGGACAAAAAAGAATCTAAGTATCATGTATGGTAGGAGCATTGAATAATTATTTTCTTACACAAGATTAAAATACCAGGACCAGATGAATTGTGGGTGGTATTTGACTTACAACCACTCATTCAGCTACCATTCAAAATTATAATGATATTGAATGAGGAAAACTTATGACCATCCACAAAGTCACAGTGTTCTCGCGTTCATGTAATTGTAATCCAGATGTTCATGCTCCTGCCTCATGAGTACAACATTGCCCAGAGACATCATCATGTGAATATCATTTGTGACCTTCCCTACTGGCTTCCCACAAGCATTTATTTTAGTGATGGTGATGTTACATTAGCCAGGAGACTACAGTGCTATTATAATATTACAGTAGTTGTTTGGGGTTCACTGACAAATGCACGCATGACAAAACCGCGCCGACAAAACCGCGCCGAGAAAAGAGCGACGTCAAAATCGCGCCCACAACAGCGCGCCAACAACAGTACGCCGACAAAACGCGCCTTCAAAACAACATGAAAACAATAATAACCCTAACCCTCAACCTAACCCCTCAACCTAACCCTAACCCTTACCTTAACTCTAATCGTTCTGTTGTGGGTGCGATTTCGACCTCGCTCTTTTCTCGCCGCGGTTTTGTCGGCGCGCTTTTGTCGTGCGCGCATTTGTCGGTCGACGGTTGTTTGGCAGTCTGTTCTGTTCACAGAGAATCTCCAGAGTACCCCATAGGGGGGCTACTTCCACACTCACAAGACTTGACAGTGCTCTGTAGTGTCATCTCGGCATTTCACACCACCAATTTCATCTTGCATTCCGGCATCAGTTGAATGCGTACAGCCTCTGGAAACGCCATTTTATCTAAACTACTACAAAGCACTGGATCCCAGGATCTCACATTCTTTAGTTCCAACCACCTGCTCACACTCTGTAGCCTGCCCACAGCTCCAGCTCCTTCCAATTGGGGCCTCCACTGGCCCACCCATATACCCTAGCTGGGCTATCTGCAGTCACCAGTGTCTACCCTCAGCTCTTCCCCTGTGCTACTTGCAAGTTCTTACTAGCCTGCCTTACAGTGCCCACCTACGACCCTTGCCAACCAGATCACACTCTCAAACACCTACTTGCAGTACTCACCATCCCCTTGGCACCCACATATCCTCCTGGGTTTCTTTTGTCTCCTATCTCTTCCTGTTTAACAATCCATCAGGTGCTGGGATCACAGAAGGACAAGGTCACTGACAAAATCTAATGACATTCTGGTGAAACCTGAGAAATCCTGGAGGTAACTAGAGGAGACTAGATGTCCCAGTTTCAAAATGTGGAAAATAGAACGATACAGATAACTATGAACTAATCCTTCTGAAATCAATATTAGGATGATTCTGAATTATCAGATCGTAGGGGATCACTCTGCAAGCATCTTGAAATACAATGTAGCATGCATTTCTCACGAAAAAAAGATGTCGCCAAAACTAATATTTTGAATAAGTAACTTCTTAGTAGAACGTACGGATGCTCCATTTGTAATATACCTTGATTTAACATTGGAGATCCGCAACTGTGGTTTGGAGAGGAAAGCAATTCAATTATTACAAAACTGGTTCAAAAATCAAACTATGTCAGTGGTTCTTTATCAAATTATCAGCTGAAATATATTAGTCCTCAACCTGTAACATTCAGCATTTTATTAATGATTTGAATAAAGTGGAAGTAATGCTAATCAAATTCACAGATGACACATACAATTTTCACGAGGACAGAAATGTAATTTGAAATCATCTGGTCAGGTTGGAGAAATAGCCTAAAAGTAAAGATGTGATATTTAACAGACAAATAGGGATTTGTTTGTTTTTCAGTTAGTGAGTAAAATCAAATGCATTGGTCCAAGATGTAGGATATCTGCCTTATTGAAAATACTGGAATAGTAGTTGATTACAAACAATATATGAATGGGCTGTGTGATTTGAGTGTAAAGAGGCAAATACAATTTAGGCTGCGTCAACAGTTGCAAAAATTACAATTCTAAAATTATGTGCAGTATTAGTTTTTTTCATTATTCTGCGTTTGTCAAACCTCAGCTAGAATATTGGGTTCAGTACTGGCATCAAGCTTTAAGGATTCAGAAAAACTGGAATAGTCTCAGAGAAGGACAATAAAGATGATAAGGGACTGGGAAATAGGAAGAGAGATTAAAGAAGATGGGCATGTTCACCTTAAAAAGAGAAGATTGGGGAAGAATGTGATAACCCTCTTCAAAGAGCTGAAAAATACCACATAAAAGAAGGTTAAGATTTGTCCTCCATCATTCAGAGCACATGAAATGGAATAATAGATTTAAGTTACAGAAAGCAGATTCCAATTGAGTGTAAGATAAATCTTTCTAACAGCTAGAGCAGTTTGACAGTGGAACCAATTATTTAGAGAGGTGGGCTGCTATGCATCTGTTCAGGTAAAGGCTAAACAGCCATCTGCTGAGAATATTTCAGTATGGGTTTCTACACTAAGGAGAGGTTTGGACTCAACAGCCCAAGCAATTAACTTCCAGCCCTATAGCATTAAAATTTGCAAATATTTGTATTCTCTTACAATTTTCTACCACTGATATCTAGTGGTCCTAATGTCTTTCTACATATCCTCTTGAAAAGATGTTGCCTAGGCAAGCCTAGTGTTTTATGTCTTACTATGTGATCTAGGTATTATAATTTTTCTGCCTGCCTGTTTTTCTTTCCACGTGCCGAGGGGGCGCAGTGGTTAGGGTGCAGTACTGCAGGCCACTTCAGCTGACTGTTATCTGCAGTTCAGCGGTTCTAATCTCACCGGCTCAAGGTTGACTCAGCCTTCCATCCTTCCGAGGTGGGTGAAATGAGGACCCAGACTGTGTGGGCGATATGCTGACTGTGTAAACCACTTAGAGAGGGCTGAAAGCCCTATGAAGCGGTATATAAGTCTAACTCCTATTGCTATTGCTATTTTTCTTCTTTCTCCTGTGGCGTCTGGAGAATTTCGAGATGGTCCCCTGCAGGGTCCAAGGGGTCAGGCTGCCCTCAGCGAAGCATCGCCTCGCTCAGTGTCCCGGCGGAGTCACCAAAAACTGTTGTGGAAAAGACAGGACACGGAAGCCAGCTCTTCAGAGAAGGAAAGGTTTATTGCGCAGGTTCAAGATTGCCCTTGTGTTACAGCAATATTATGTCTACAGGAAGTCATAATACATAGTCAGCTAACGGAGCAGCGTAGCTCGCATTTTGAGAAACTGACAATATATGTCTACCAAACAGATTTACAGTCAAGCCAGCAGATAGATTAAAATAGATACTTTGCTTCAGCAGATTTCATGTGCAGACTTCCTTCTAACCCGCGTCAACCCATGTTTTAAAAGCAGACTTTGCAATTTCTATATATGCACAGTTAAGGCTTAATATCATGAAACCCTAGTTTGGTTCAGGCTTGAGGCCTACTTTGGTTCAGCCTGCCACCTCAAATTCTAGAGCCGAGGTGGCGCAGTGGTTAAATGCAGCACTGCAGGCTACTTCAGCTGACTGCAGTTCTGCAGTTCGGCTGTTCAAATCTCACCGGCTCAGGGTTGACTCAGCCTTCCATCCTTCCGAGGTGGGTGAAATGAGGACCCGGATTGTTGTTGGGGGCAATATGCTGACTCTGTAAACCGCTTAGAGAGGGCTAAAGCCCTATGAAGCAGTATATAAGTCTAACTGCTATTGCTATTGCTATTGCTACCACGATTTAAATTTTAGTTCTACATTTTATTACAATTGAAACAACTTATGAAGTATTATCCTTCTCCCAACATGTCACTTATTTCATAAATGTATACCGAAAATACTTAAATTCTATACTTGAATGTATTAACAGATAGTTGGTATTGTTTAGCCATATGCATTTCTCTCCAAAGACATACATCTTTTAAAAATTGAATACAATTTCTATTCTAGGTATAACAAGCATTAATCCTGTGCAAGAAAGAAAAGTCTATAAAAAGCTTCATTGACATGAATCTGGGCTTGTCAGAATCCATGACATAAACTACATTGAAAAAGAAGTCCCTGTATCATAGCTTTTATTGAAGTGAATGCCATAAATTGAAAAACTTCATACCACAAATATAACCCAAACAAAAAAAAGACATTCTTCCACATTAGTTCCACTCTCCTCACATTGAAAATATTGCTGATTTTATTAATGAGAAAGTCAGCCAGTAAGAAATAGCCTACTTCATTGTCACTGATGATGGAAACAGGACCTGAACATAGAGATGCAAAAGGAGGAACTAGTAGTGGTGGAGCCGAGGTGGCGCAGTAGTTAGGGTGCAGTACTGAAGGCCACTACAGCTGACTGTTATCTGCAGTTCAGCGGTTCTAATCTCACCGGCTCAAGGTTGACTCAGCCTTCCATCCTTCCGAGGTGGGTGAAATGAGGACCCAGACTGTGGGGGCAATGCTGACTCTGTAAACTGCTTAGAGAGGGCTGAAAGCCCTATGAAGCGGTATATAAGTCTAACTGCTATTGCTATATTGCTATAGTAGTGGTGGAGCTGAGGTGGAGCCAAAGTGGCGCAGTGGTTAGGATGCAGTACTGCAGGCCACTTCAGCTGACTGTTATCTGCAGTTCAGCGGTTCTAATCTCACCGGCTCAAGGTTGACTCAGCCTTCCATCCTTCCGAGGTGGATGAAATGAGGACCCAGACTGTGGGGGCGATATGCTGACTCTGTAAACCGCTTAGAGAGGGCTGAAAGCCCTATGAAGCAGTATATAAGTCTATTGCTGAAACTGATGGAATTGTTTGCATAAAATGAAGGGAAATCTAAATGTAGACTTGCTGTACCAGGTCAAGAAATCTATGTGTATACAGTCTGTGACACGTATCACAACTCCCCCCCTTCATTAAAACAGGGTGGGGGTGGCCAGCACGTGCTGCATCCAGCCCACGAGCTGCAAGTTTGACCCCCCCCCCTGGATTAGACCAATGATCAATATAATCCTGATTATTTTTTAAAGTATCAACTAGATTCATTTAAGGCGGTTGCTAGTAGGATATGAAGTCAATGGCTTCTTTTAGTTTATATGTAGCTGTCACATTTAATTGCCCTCAACAACTGTATCCTTCCTGGATTTCCTAACTCCCCTTTAAAGTGCAAAGTTATTTTGGCTGAACTGGGAGGAGTTCTCCACACGCATTGGAAGAAACTCCTGTGCTGCATTCATCTGGTCCTTTTCTTACGTTCAAGCTGCTTGCCAGTCAAAGTTTGCTTCTCAGGATAGCAATTAAAAGGAGACATGGGTTCTAGTCTTCTCATTTTCTTTCCCTCCTTCACTGCCAGAGTTCAGAGAGGTGGTAACAGAAGCAGGGGGAGAACTAGCCATTGCTACCTCGACTCAGAGATGAAGGTTAAGGAGCCTGCCTCTAAAGTAAGTTCTGTCCTCTTTCTGTTATCTCACTCCTGTAGATTTGGCATCTGGGAGATTGGGCATGGTTTGGGTAAGGTCTTCTGGATAGAACAAAAGAATGTATATGTCTTGTTTTACTACTGGTAGATACGCCATCTCTCCCCTGTAGCACTTCAGCTCTGGTGATGGATGCTGCGCAATCAAGTAGTTCCTGTTTTCCAGGCAGCAAAACTTTATTCATTCAACTCTGTGGATCAGGTGCTGCAGGGATTTGGACCTGGGAGGAGGGAATTCCCAATAAAGCAGGAGGAAGAAGTCTCTCCTATTTTAGGTGGGAGTCCCCATGACCAACATTTGAAAACACATAAGTCCAAGACTCATACCCTCCAGTGATTATGACAGGGATTGCTTTTGGCTGTTTCTTACCCATTTCTTTCTTTAATTTTGTCCCACTTTAAAGCTATAGGATGGCATTGCTTGTTAGTCTATAGCAATAGCAATAGCCGTTAGACTTATATACTGCTTCATAGGGCTTTCAGCCCTCTCTAAGCAGTTTACAGAGTCAGCATATCGCCCCCACAGTCTGGGTCCTCATTTCACCCACCTCGGAAGGATGGAAGGCTGAGTCAACCTTGAATCGGTCAGGACTGAACTGCTGGCAGTGGGCAGAATTGGCCTGCAATACTGCATTCCAATTACTGGGAAGGAGAGAAGGAGAGAAGGAAGGAAGGAAAGGAAAGAAGGAAGGAATAGCAATAGCAGTTAGACTTACATACCGCTTCATAGGGCTTTCAGCCCTCTCTAAGCGGTTTACAGAGTCAGCATATCACCCCCACAATCTGGGTCCTCATTTCACCCACCTCGGAAGGATGGAAGGCTGAGTCAACCTTGAGCCCGTGAGATTAGAACCGCTGAACTGCAGATAACAGTCAGCTGAAGTGGAGCTAGGTTGCCAGGCAGGAGTATATGAATCAGCATATTTTCATGATACTTCACAGGCTGGAGGAAAATGTACTGAACTGACTTTAAAAGTAGTAAAAAAAAAAAAAAACGGGGCCAAATATTGCCTCCCACTCAACCTCCTCAATATATAAAATTTTTTTCCCCAGAAATGTTTGCAAATGAAATGGATATAAATGAAACTGATATTGATGGATATAAACCTAGATAGCAACCTATCTAAGCTTTGAAAAAGATAAATAGGTTGCTATCTAGGTTTATATCCATCAATATCAGTAAAAAAAGGTAACTTCTGAATCTCACAGAAAATCATTCATACCTACGCGAGAAATTCTAAATAAAGTTCATGTTACCAACTTGTGATGGGAAGTGCTCAAATACGATGAAGTGTTTTATTTTTACAAAATTCTAGAGGAAAACCTGTCAGGTTAAGGTGACAAAAGAATTCAGTTTGTGCTCTTCCAGAAACAGGCAGAAGCCAAAGGCTGATGACTCTATAATGAGAAGCTAAAAGACTAGGATGAAAAAGATGGAGTAATGGCAGCTTGTTTGTAACTTTCATTTTTAGGTGGAGATGATTGACACATGGATGGGTTGGGAAAAAACCTCCTGATCTTTAACTCATGGGTCATATAGAAAAAACGTGGAGAAAATGCTCTCAACATGTAGATGTCAACATGAGTGACAGATGCGTGTGAGGTGAATTGCATTTGCTTGCTTTTTTACATGCATCACTTCACGGAAATGATGGCTGCCATTTGAACAAAAAGACATCCTTCTTGGCCAGGGTCAAAAAGCTGACAATACCCTCCCATTAATAGAAAACACTGTCATTTAAAATAAAATGCGGTGGGTAAAACTTCAAAAATACATTTATTAGCCGATGGTGAATCATCTGAGTTTATGAATGTGAATTACTGCATATTGTTCCAAGATTAATGTACAGCACAGCGTGTGGTCCAATTTTCATCTGTAATAATATCTATAGAATGCCATATGGCTGACAGCATGTTCAGCACATGTCATGGTCCTTCACTTCCTAGCTCTATATATCTTATTTGCTTCTAATTATCTTGTTTGGAAGGGAGGAAAGGAATGAAGCCAATGAGATAATAAGATCAAAAGCAAGCAGCGTAGTCTGTCTGAGGGCTTAATTGTAGCTTTTCTGGTATAGTGAAGCGAACTTCCTTCATTATTTAGTAACTACCTCCTTCTGACAGGTGATCACAATCTGAACATTTCACACATGTTCCCCATTTTCTGCAGTTGTACTCTGGGTCATTTCCCAGTGGTGAAAAACATCTGTTTGGCATCGTCTCTGCCAGAGATTTCAGGAGGGATTGAGTTTTGCACACCCGGCAGGAAAAAATAATTGTGACATGAAACAATAGTGAAAAGTATTCCATGGAAATCACCAGAAGTATCTCACTGACTTTAAAAAATACATTCCTTTCCTGGAATATATGTATCGTTCATCGCTCTTGTCAGAGGATGATTGAACTAATTAGGTTCAAATGGATTAGCTTGTCTGTTTATTTCAATATGCATTGCTTAGGCTCAAAGAATTTATACATATCTTGTTTTCCCGAAAATAAGACCTCCCCGGATAATAAACCCAATCAGGCTTTTGAGTGCATGCGCTAAAATAAGATCTCCCCAAAAATAAGACCTCCCTGAAAATATTGTAATACAACAGCAGCCATGAGGTGATCATGCTTGCCACCTCCTGCACCTCAAAAATAATAAGCCCTCCCCCAAAGTAAGGCCAAGTGCTTATTTTGGGGGGGTCAAAAGAAAATAAGACCCTGTCTTATTTTTGGGAAAATATGGTATGTCTACGGCTGTAGGTTCCAAACAAAGGATCATTTCATCATTTAAAAAATGTACAATTGATGGCTTCGATAACCACATTTCCCAAGTCTGCCGTACCCTCTGATTTCTTCACCCCTCATATCAGATCAGCATGTTTGAGAACGCAACTTAAAGATTCTTGGAAAATGTACAATGAGATCAAAAGAGAAAAATAGAGAAAATGGAAGTTGCTCAAATATTAGCTATGAGGAGACTAAAGTACAGTTGAAGACCCTAACCGAAATTGAGAGAAGTCACATTTTCTCAGAGGGGCAAAGTGTTTCAGGAATGTAAATATCTTTTTTTATTAATATGTCATTTTATCATGCAAGGTTATTTGAAATTGTGAATTTTTTTAGGGACTAATATTCAATCTGCATTATAGACCCCCTCCCTAATGATTGTAAGCCGCCCTGAGTCCCCTCAGGGAAAAGGGCGGCCTATAAATCTTAATAAAATACTCAAAAAATACTCAAAATAGTATTAAAAAGAAACACCAATATATACTGTAAAAAGATATTTGTTAAAAAAATCAGACAGATTTTACCATAGGAAAAAGCAGTATTGGCTTCATGGTGCTTAATCTTTCTCATGAATGAAATATAATCAATATTTCAGTCATGGAACAACAGGAATTAAAACCCATCTCTAATAACTCAATACTTTATGAAACTCAACTAAAGTGTCCTTTCTTTGAAAAGAATTGCCTTTAAATCAATAGCGATGATTATCAATTTGCAATAGATTTACACATTTTGAACACTTAATTCGATGGGCAGTGACTAATGAACATTCATAGATGAATGAGCCTAATATGGATATGGATGCTAATAATATTTTTCAAGTTTCATTATTCAGTAAATCTTTAATATCTTTAATACCTTTTTCAGCTGTGGAGAAAACTCCACACAAGCCCATTGTTATGAATAACATCAGTGGTGTGATTCAGCCAGTTCGCACCTATTTGGGAGTTGAGTTGAGTTGAGTTGAGTTGAGTTGCGTTTATTTAGGCCGCCCTTTTCCCTGAGGGGACTCAGGGCGGCTAACAACTTATGGGAGGGGAAGACGTACAATAACATAAAAACACAGTATATAGTTAAAATCAAACAACATTCATTCAACATTTGGGCGGGGGCAAACTATGGTCTTTACCCCCAGGCCTGGTGGGATAGCCAGATCTTGAGGGCTGTGCGGAAGGTCTGAAGGGTGGTGAGGGTACGAATCCCCACGGGGAGATCGTTCCAGAGGGTCGGAGCTGCTACAGAAAAGGCTCTCCTCCGCGTAGTTGCCAGCCGGCACTGGCTGGCAGATGGCACTCGGAGGAGGCCTAATCTGTGGGATCTTATGGGTCGAGAGGAGGTAATTGGCAGGAGGCGGTCTCCCAAGTACGCAGATCCACTACCATGAAGGGCTTTATAGGTAGTAAGACCTTGAAGCGCACACGGAGATCAACAGGTAGCCAGTGCAGCTCGCGGAGGATAGGTGTTATGTGGGCGAACCGAGGTGCACCCACGATCACTCACGCGGCCGCATTCTGGACTAGCTGAAGCCGCCGGATGCTCTTCAAGGGCAGCCCCATGTAGAGCACGTTGCAGTATTCCAGCCTAGAGGTCACGAGGGCGCGAGTGACTGTTGTGAGAGCCTCCCGATTCAGGTAGGGTCGCAACTGGCGCACCAGGCGAACCTAGGCAAATGCCCCCCTGGTCACAGCCGACAGGTGGTGATCAAAGGTCAGCTGTGGATAAAGGAGGACTCCCAAGTTGCGAACCCTGTCTGAGGGGTGTAAATTTTGGCCCCCCAGCCTGAGCGTTGGAACACTAACCAAATTTTTAGGAGGGAAACACAACAGCCACTCGGTCTTTTCTGGTTGAGTACAAGCTTGTTAGCCCGCATCCAGTCCCTAACGGCTTCAAGACCCCGGCTCATCACGTCCACCGCTTCATTGAGTTGGCACGGGGCGGACAGATACAGCTGCGTATCGTCTGCATATTGGTGGTATCTTATCCCATGCCTCCGAATGATCTCGCCCAGCGGTTTCATGTAGATGTTAAATAGTACGGGGGACAGGACCGACCCCTGCGGCACCCCATATGATAGGGGCCTCGTGGTCGATCTCTGACCCCCGACCAACACCGACTGCGACCTGTCCGAGAGGTAGGAGGAGAACCACTGCAAAACAGTGCCTCCCACCCCCACCTCCCGCAGTCGTCGCAGAAGGATACCATGGTCGATGGTATCGAAAGCCGCCGAGAGGTCGAGGAGAACCAAGATGGAGGCATGGCCTCCATCCCTGGCTCTCCAGAGATCATCGGTCAATGCGACCAAAGCGGTTTCTGTGCTGTAACCAGGTCTGAAGCCGGACTGGAAGGGGTCCAGGTAATCGGCTTCCTCCAAGGACCGCTGGAGCTGGTAGGCCACCACCTTCTCAACAACCTTCCCAATAAAGGGGAGGTTGGAGACTGGACGGTAGTTGTTAAGTACGGCTGGATCCAAAGATGGTTTCTTCAGGAGGGGTCTCACCACCGCCGTTTTAAGTGCGGCGGGAAAGTACCCCTCCCGAAGCGAGGCGGTAATAACCGCTTGGATCCAGCCCCGTGTCACCTCCCTGCTGTTAGCAACCAGCCAGGAGGGACACGGGTCCAGTACACAGGTGGAGGCGCTCACAGCCCTCATGGCCTTGTCCACGTCCCCACGTCCCCGGGAGTAACATCCTGAAACTCAACCCAGCGATGGTCAACCAAATCGTCCTCTCGTGCCTCGGCTGGTTCTGCAAAGGTGGAGTCCAAATCCGACCGAAACCGAGCAACTTTGTCCGCCAAGAACTGGGCATAATCTTCAGCCCTACCCTGCAAGGGGTCCCCCGTATCCCTCTTATTTAAGAGGGAGTGGGTTTCCTAAACAGGGCGGCTGGACGAGACTCGGCGGACGCAACCAAGGTGGCAATATAAGATCTCTTTGCTGCCCTAAGTGCCCTGATGTAATCCTTGGTGCAGGTTGTTAAAAGTGCTCGGTTCGGTTCGGATTTATCGGACCTCCACAGGTGCTCTAGGCGTCTCCTCCGGCGCTTCCTCTCCCGGAGCTCCTCGGTGAACCAAGGAGGCCTCCGGGATCTGCCGCCTCGGGAGAACCGGTTGGTAACTTTCTAAGCAGTTGGGAGACCAATTGTTGGAAGAAATCTCCTTTTGTTTTTTTTCAACTTTACAGGGCTAATCCTGTAAGGAAAGCAGGAAGGAAATATTCTGGGTGTTGTTCTAGCCTAATCTTTATTGTCCTGCTTACAGAAACTGCCTCTCTGGTTAACCCTTATTATATTGTCACAGCTAAGGTGAAGCGCCCATCTATGTGAGTGATGTTGAGTTGACCACGCCCACCCAGTCACATGACATTGAGCCCTGTCTACCCATCTGGTCATTAGGTAAGGTGACCAGACGTCCCAATTTCAGCGGGACAGTCACAATTTCTAACAATTTGTCCCGTGTCTCAGGGCGTTTTTAAAAAGTCCCGATTTTCTGGCTTCATGTTGAAAGCCCAGTGAATTTGCTTAAAAATCCTAACCGGGGCAAGACAAAAGACACCCTGTCTAATCCCTCTCTCTGTCTCAGTACTTTCATTGAAGATATTAAAACATTAAAGCAAGAAAATGGACCCCCCGCACCCCTTTTACCTCATTTTATAAGAAAAAATGACCAAGTACCATAGAGCTCCAGGAAATACTTGGCTAGAGAGCCGCGAGTGTTACTTCCTGGATTTTCCGGAGGGGAGGGGCACGGAGGTTGGAGGTCGTCTCGTGTGGGAAAAATGGTGGCAAAGTTTCTTTGAAAAATATTTCCCTGACTAATTTCACAATTTTAATTTGCTCAGTTCTTTGTATTAACATTTACACCTCTAACTCCTTCTTTCAATACAAAGATTTGTGTGCTTTAGTTGGGTAGATTATTATTTTTTAAATGTGGGTTATTACGAGGGGAAGTTATTCCAAAGATTGTTTTTCCAATAAATGTGATAGGGTTGCGTATTGCCATGATGGCTAGATTGGGGGAAAGAAAGCTTGAAACATATAGGAAGAGATTTCTGAGCCCAGATCTGAGAAGCAGATTTTTTTCATCATTGCCACAGCAATTCAAAGAAAATAGTCCAACTTGCTGTAATTAAATACACAAAGAGAGCAGAGTGTAAAATAATTGAACTCAGCTTCCCAAAACAATAATGTGAAATCAATCAGATCTGCAGCTGATCCCAAAGTGGTACTGTATTAAACTTAAATAAGGTACAGCAAGTTTTTTGCACAAAAGAGAGATGATGATGATGATGATGATGATGATGATGATGATGATGGACTATCAAGTTATTTTCAACTCCTAATAACACATAGAAAGTTTCCTGCATGATATGCTATCCCTAACCTGGTCCTTCACCTCTTCTAACACTCCTCACCACTGCGACTAAGTCCATCCACCCAGTTGTCGGTCATCATCTTCTTCTCTTTCTTTTACTTTTCTGAGCTCAACCTTTTCCAGAAAGCTAGGTCTTTGCATACGTCCAGAGTAGGATAATTTGCACCAAGTCATTTATGCATCGATTGAGAACTCTCATTCAGGTAACTTGCTATGAAATCTGTTACTCTACCCAAAAATTCTTTCAATTTTTCTCCTTAACAAATTAAATTTTATTATAAAGGTGTGCCATTGCAAAATGATTTTGTTCAGCCATCTAGAAATAAAAGTGTACAATAGTGCAAAAACACATCAGGAATTGCTTGTTCCCTAGAAATTATAAAAATGTAAAGCTGCAAAAGTTCAGCAATCTGTGGGGTTATTAATTGCAAATTAATTACAAATTTATCATGGGTCTGAGGTATAATTAATGAAATATAAGCATAGACATAGTGGAAAGAAATAATAAATGACAACAGTATGGGTGAGCTATGCTTGGAGGCACCGTATCTTAATAGACAAGATATGGCATATCTACCTATTGTAGAGTAAGGTCTATATTGTACTTTCAAAGCATCTGTGAGAAGAGAATGTAATCTAGTGAAATGGTAAAAGTCATTGTGTCTTCTTTGAAAATATGAATAGAAAGATATGAATAAGGAATCCTTACAGTTGGAATAAAGCTACCCCTAGGTTCTTCTGTGACCTGACAATTGTGCGATAGTCATATGAGCGCCGACAAAAGCGCCGATGAAACACGACGTCAAAATCGCGCCAACAAATTCACAACGATAAAATCGCGACGACAAAAGCGCGATGACAAGCACAATAAAATCGAAAAAATTACTGTTACTGTTTGATTAGCAAATTAGTTCAATGTGACCGCACACCATTAAAAAACTCAGCCGTAAAATTTATTACGTCACTAAATAATTTGATGTCTTAACAACTGGCTCTCGCTTTACATTTAAATGTTCACAAATAAGGAGTAAACAGGGACGTGCAGTCAGGGGAGCAGAGCCTCACTTCTGTCATCATGAAAAGAAAAAAAAATGTAAAAGGAAAAAGGCTGAGCGGCAAGAGAATGATGTTCCTCATCTAGTCTGGCGTTTTATGATCACTTGAGCAGAGTTAAGCAAGGTTAAAAGCTGAAAAATTCCTGACTTAGATGAGGCACTGTGTTCTCCTGCCTCCTCCTCTAGAGGGCGCTTTTTAGAGGCTTTTTTAAACAGTTAAGCAGAGTCATCCATGGTGACTCTGGCAGCAACTAGCTCAGCCTGACCTCAGCTCTTGCCTTTTTCCTTTTACATTTTTTCTCTTTTCATGATGACAGGTAACAGCACAGTTGAAATCCTCTCTGAAACAGCTGGAAAGGTACGTGTGGGTCAGAGGGAGGGGAAGAATTCAAACTTCATCCTCCTGGTGCAACTTTGTGTGTTTGTGTGTGTGTGTGTGTTTGAGAGGGGGAGGGAGCATATTGAGACGGTTCTTTAGTTTATGCACTATGTACACTCTAATACTATGCCTTGGGTCTTCTGAAATTTAATTATCCAATCATAAGCAGAAACAATGTTTTCAGTAGAATGAATTTCCATTTCTACTTACACCTGCCAGCCAAAATGCTGCTAGTGGTATTGCTAACATGGGCTGAGGAGGAAAACCTAAATTTTCTGAATCATGGTGCAACTTTCTGTGTGTGTGTGTGTTTGAGAGAGGGGGAGGGAGGGAGAGAGGGAGGGAGGAGGGGAAGGGAGAAGAAAAAGAAAGAAGGAAACTTATTTAGCAAAAAGAAAACAAATGCTATCGCTTTAACTCGGAACTGAGCATGCCCGGCTGTGGAATTCTGGGAGTCGAAGTCCACAAGTCTAAAAAAATTGCTGCCTCACCAGCCATAAACCTCACCGCACATCACTGTCACAGACCAATTGCTTAAGTTCTTTGAGAGTTTAGCTCAGTATAAACATCGAGCTGATTGGCCTGTAGTTTCACAGATCCTCTTTCTTCCCCTTTGTAAAAGCAAGAATAACATCCCAGGAAATAAGTATCTTCATTAAGAGCAGTGTTTCTCAACCTCAGCAATTTTAAGAAGT